>NW_028122252.1:0-65163 GCF_965194805.1 Balaenoptera borealis
ACCCTACACCGTACACGGACCCCTCCCCGAACCCGTACCCTAAGCCGTACCCTAACCCTAACCCTAAGCCTAACCCTAACCCTAGGCTACCCTTGACTGCTTCTGCCTCCAATAGATTTCCTAAGCACTAGTGTTTTAAGGAACAGCTTAAAAAGGGAATCCTAATGTGATTTCTTTACAATGGGTGTGTTCCTTATCTTATCCTAGTGTCTAAACTCTTCTCCATGGCTGGACCTCCAAATAATATTCCTTGACGTGCTAAGGGGTATCTAGAGAGTGGGATAGGTTTAATAACTACCCTAACCCTAACGCGTACCTTAACCCTAACCCCTACCCTAACCCTAACACGTACCCTAATCCTAACCCGTACCCTAACCGAGCCCTAACCCTAACACTAACCCTAACCCTAACCCTAACCCATACCCTACGCCGTACCTGAACACCTCCCCGAACCCGTACCCTAAGCCGTACCCTAACCCTAACCCTAAGCCTAACCCTAACCCTAGGCTACCCTTGACTGCTTCTGCCTCCAATAGATTTCCTAAGCACTAGTGTTTTAAGGAACAGCTTAAAAAGAGAATCCTAATGTGATTTCTTGATAATGGGTGTGTTCCTTATCTTATCCTAGTGTCTAAACTCTTCTCCATGGCTGGACCCCCAAATAATATTCCTTTACGTGCTAAGGGGTATCTAGAGAGTGGGATAGGTTAAATAACTACCCTAACCCTAACGCGTACCCTAACCCTAACCCCTACCCTAACCCTAACACGTACCCTAATCCTAACCCGTACCCTAAACCGAGCCCTAACCCTAACACTAACCCTAACCCTAACCCTAACCCATACCCTACGCCGTACCCGAACACCTCCCCGAACCCCTTCCCTAAGCCGTACCCTAACCCTAACCCTAAGCCTAACCCTAACCCTAGGCTACCCTTGACTGCTTCTGCCTCCAATAGATTTCCTAAGCACTAGTGTTTTAAGGAACAGCTTAAAAAGAGAATCCTAATGTGATTTCTTTATAATGGGTGTGTTCCTTATCTTATCCTAGTGTCTAAACTCTTCTCCAGGGCAGGACCCCCAAATAATATTCCTTTACGTGCTAAGGGGTGTCTAGAGAGTGGGATAGGTTTAATAACTACCCTAACCCTAACGCGTACCCTAACCCTAACCCCTACCCTAACCCTAACACGTACCCTAATCCTAACCCGTACCCTAAACCGAGCCCTAACCCTACCCCTAACCCTAATCCATACCCTACACCGTACACGGACCCCTCCCCGAACCCGTACCCTAAGCCGTACCCTAACCCTAACCCTAAGCCTAACCCTAACCCTAGGCTACCCTTGACTGCTTCTGCCTCCAATAGATTTCCTAAGCACTAGTGTTTTAAGGAACAGCTTAAAAAGGGAATCCTAATGTGATTTCTTTACAATGGGTGTGTTCCTTATCTTATCCTAGTGTCTAAACTCTTCTCCATGGCTGAACCTCCAAATAATATTCCTTGACGTGCTAAGGGGTATCTAGAGAGTGGGATAGGTTTAATAACTACCCTAACCCTAACGCGTACCTTAACCCTAACCCCTACCCTAACCCTAACACGTACCCTAATCCTAACCCGTACCCTAAACCTAGCCCTAACCCTAACACTAACCCTAACCCTAACCCTAACCCATACCCTACGCCGTACCTGAACACCTCCCCGAACCCGTACCCCAAGCCGTACCCTAACCCTAACCCTAAGCCTAACCCTAACCCTAGGCTACCCTTGACTGCTTCTGCCTCCAATAGATTTCCTAAGCACTAGTGTTTTAAGGAACAGCTTAAAAAGAGAATCCTAATGTGATTTCTTTATAATGGGTGTGTTCCTTATCTTATCCTAGTGTCTAAACTCTTCTCCATGGCTGGACCCCCAAATAATATTCCTTTACGTGCTAAGGGGTATCTAGAGAGTGGGATAGGTTAAATAACTACCCTAACCCTAACGCGTACCCTAACCCTAACCCCTACCCTAAACCTAACACGTACCCTAATCCTAACCCTTAACCTAAACTGAGCCCTAACCCTAACACTAACCCTAACCCTATCCCTAACCTATACCCTACGCCGTACCCGAACCCCTCCCCGAACCCGTACCCTAAGCCGTACCCTAACCATAACCCTAAGCCTAACCCTAACCCTAGGCTACCCTTGACTGCTTCTGCCTCCAATAGATTTCCTAAGCACTATTGTTTTAAGGAACAGCTTAAAAAGAGAATCCTAATGTGATTTCTTTATAATGGGTGTGTTCCTTATCTTATCCTAGTGTCTAAACTCTTCTCCAGGGCTGGACCCCCAAATAATATTCCTTTACGTGCTAAGGGGTATCTAGAGAGTGGGATAGGTTTAATAACTACCCTAACCCTAACGCGTACCCTAACCCTAACCCCTACCCTAACCCTAACACGTACCCTAATCCTAACCCGTACCCTAAACCGAGCCCTAACCCTAACACTAACCCTAACCCTATCTGTAACCTATACCCTACGCCGTACCTGAACCCCTCCCCGAACCCGTAACCTAAGCCGTACCCTAATCCTAACCCTAAGCCTAACCCTAACCCTAGGCTACCCTTGACTGCGTCTGCCTCCAATAGATTTCCTAAGCACTAGTGTTTTAAGGAACAGCTTAAAAAGAGAATCCTAATGTGATTTCTTTATAATGGGTGTGTTCCTTATCTTATCCTAGTGTCTAAACTCTTCTCCAGGGCTGGACCCCCAAATAATATTCCTTTACGTGCTAAGGGGTATCTAGAGAGTGGGATAGGTTTAATAACTACCCTAACCCTAACGCGTACCCTAACCCTAACCCCTACCCTAACCCTAACACGTACCCTAATCCTAACCCGTACCCTAAACCGAGCCCTAAGCCTAACACTAACCCTAACCCTAACCCTAATCCATACACTACACCGTACACGGAACCCTCCCCGAACCTGTACCCTAAGCCGTACCCTAACCCTAACCCTAAGCCTAACCCTAACCTTAGGCTACCCTTGACTGCTTCTGCCTCCAATAGATTTCCTAAGCACTAGTGTTTTAAGGAACAGCTTAAAAAGGGAATCCTAATGTGTTTTCTTTATAATGGGTGTGTTCCTTATCTTATCCTAGTGTCTAAACTCTTCTCCATGGCTGGACCTCCAAATAATATTCCTTGACGTGCTAAGGGGTATCTAGAGAGTGGGATAGGTTTAATAACTACCCTAACCCTAACGCGTACCCTAACCCTAACCCCTACCCTAACCCTAACACGTACCCTAATCCTAACCCGTACCCTAAACCGAGCCCTAACCCTAACACTAACCCTAACCCTAACCCTAATCCATACCCTATACCGTACACGGACCCCTCCCCGAACCCGTACCCTAAGCCGTACCCTAAACCTAACCCTAAGCCTAACCCTAACCCTAGGCTACCCTTGACTGCTTCTGCCTCCAATAGATTTCCTAAGCACTAGTGTTTTAAGGAACAGCTTAAAAAGGGAATCCTAATGTGATTTCTTTATAATGGGTGTGTTCCTTATCTTATCCTAGTGTCTAAACTCTTCTCCATGGCTGGACCTCCAAATAATATTCCTTGACGTGCTAAGGAGTATCTAGAGAGTGGGATAGGTTTAATAACTACCCTAACCCTAACGCGTACCCTAACCCTAACCCCTACCCTAACCCTAACACATACCCTAATCCTAACCCGTACCCTAAACCGAGCCCTAACCCTACCCCTAACCCTAATCCATACCCTACACCGTACACGGACCCCTCCCCGAAACCGTACCCTAAGCCGTACCCTAACCCTAACCCTAAGCCTAACCCTAACCCTAGGCTACCCTTGACTGCTTCTGCCTCCAATAGATTTCCTAAGCACTAGTGTTTTAAGGAACAGCTTAAAAAGGGAATCCTAATGTGATTTCTTTACAATGGGTGTGTTCCTTATCTTATCCTAGTGTCTAAACTCTTCTCCATGGCTGAACCTCCAAATAATATTCCTTGACGTGCTAAGGGGTATCTAGAGAGTGGGATAGGTTTAATAACTACCCTAACCCTAACGCGTACCTTAACCCTAACCCCTACCCTAACCCTAACACGTACCCTAATCCTAACCCGTACCCTAAACCGAGCCCTAACCCTAACACTAACCCTAACCCTAACCCTAACCCATACCCTACGCCGTACCTGAACACCTCCCCGAACCCGTACCCTAAGCCGTACCCTAACCCTAACCCTAAGCCTAACCCTAACCCTAGGCTACCCTTGACTGCGTCTGCCTCCAATAGATTTTCTAAGCACTAGTGTTTTAAGGAACAGCTTAAAAAGAGAATCCTAATGTGATTTCTTTATAATGGGTGTGTTCCTTATCTTATCCTAGTGTCTAAACGCTTCTCCAGGGTTGGACCCCCAAATAATATTCCTTTACGTGCTAAGGGGTATCTAGAGAGTGGGATAGGTTTAATAACTACCCTAACCCTAACGCGTACCCTAACCCTAACCCTTACCCTAACCCTAACACGTACCCTAATCCTAACCCGTACCCTAAACCGAGCCCTTACCCTAACCCTAACCCTAACCCTAACCCTAATCCATACCCTACACCGTACACGGACCCCTCCCCGAACCCGTACCCTAAGCCGTACCCTAACCCTAACCCTAAGCCTAACCCTAACCCTAGGCTACCCTTGACTGCTTCTGCCTCCAATAGATTTCCTAAGCACTAGTGTTTTAAGGAACAGCTTAAAAAGGGAATCCTAATGTGATTTCTTTATAATGGGTGTGTTCCTTATCTTATCCTAGTGTCTAAACTCTTCTCCAGGGCTGGACCCCCAAATAATATTCCTTTACGTGCTAAGGGGTATCTAGAGAGTGGGATAGGTTTAATAACTACCCTAACCCTAACGCGTACCCTAACCCTAACCCCTACCCTAACCCTAACACGTACCCTAATCCTAACCCGTACCCTAAACCGAGCCCTAACCCTAACACTAACCCTAACCCTATCTGTAACCTATACCCTACGCCGTACCTGAACCCCTCCCCGAACCCGTAACCTAAGCCGTACCCTAATCCTAACCCTAAGCCTAACCCTAACCCTAGGCTACCCTTGACTGCGTCTGCCTCCAATAGATTTCCTAAGCACTAGTGTTTTAAGGAACAGCTTAAAAAGAGAATCCTAATGTGATTTCTTTATAATGGGTGTGTTCCTTATCTTATCCTAGTGTCTAAACTCTTCTCCAGGGCTGGACCCCCAAATAATATTCCTTTACGTGCTAAGGGGTATCTAGAGAGTGGGATAGGTTTAATAACTACCCTAACCCTAACGCGTACCCTAACCCTAACCCCTACCCTAACCCTAACACGTACCCTAATCCTAACCCGTACCCTAAACCGAGCCCTAAGCCTAACACTAACCCTAACCCTAACCCTAATCCATACACTACACCGTACACGGAACCCTCCCCGAACCTGTACCCTAAGCCGTACCCTAACCCTAACCCTAAGCCTAACCCTAACCTTAGGCTACCCTTGACTGCTTCTGCCTCCAATAGATTTCCTAAGCACTAGTGTTTTAAGGAACAGCTTAAAAAGGGAATCCTAATGTGTTTTCTTTATAATGGGTGTGTTCCTTATCTTATCCTAGTGTCTAAACTCTTCTCCATGGCTGGACCTCCAAATAATATTCCTTGACGTGCTAAGGGGTATCTAGAGAGTGGGATAGGTTTAATAACTACCCTAACCCTAACGCGTACCCTAACCCTAACCCCTACCCTAACCCTAACACGTACCCTAATCCTAACCCGTACCCTAAACCGAGCCCTAACCCTAACACTAACCCTAACCCTAACCCTAATCCATACCCTATACCGTACACGGACCCCTCCCCGAACCCGTACCCTAAGCCGTACCCTAAACCTAACCCTAAGCCTAACCCTAACCCTAGGCTACCCTTGACTGCTTCTGCCTCCAATAGATTTCCTAAGCACTAGTGTTTTAAGGAACAGCTTAAAAAGGGAATCCTAATGTGATTTCTTTATAATGGGTGTGTTCCTTATCTTATCCTAGTGTCTAAACTCTTCTCCATGGCTGGACCTCCAAATAATATTCCTTGACGTGCTAAGGAGTATCTAGAGAGTGGGATAGGTTTAATAACTACCCTAACCCTAACGCGTACCCTAACCCTAACCCCTACCCTAACCCTAACACATACCCTAATCCTAACCCGTACCCTAAACCGAGCCCTAACCCTACCCCTAACCCTAATCCATACCCTACACCGTACACGGACCCCTCCCCGAAACCGTACCCTAAGCCGTACCCTAACCCTAACCCTAAGCCTAACCCTAACCCTAGGCTACCCTTGACTGCTTCTGCCTCCAATAGATTTCCTAAGCACTAGTGTTTTAAGGAACAGCTTAAAAAGGGAATCCTAATGTGATTTCTTTACAATGGGTGTGTTCCTTATCTTATCCTAGTGTCTAAACTCTTCTCCATGGCTGAACCTCCAAATAATATTCCTTGACGTGCTAAGGGGTATCTAGAGAGTGGGATAGGTTTAATAACTACCCTAACCCTAACGCGTACCTTAACCCTAACCCCTACCCTAACCCTAACACGTACCCTAATCCTAACCCGTACCCTAAACCGAGCCCTAACCCTAACACTAACCCTAACCCTAACCCTAACCCATACCCTACGCCGTACCTGAACACCTCCCCGAACCCGTACCCTAAGCCGTACCCTAACCCTAACCCTAAGCCTAACCCTAACCCTAGGCTACCCTTGACTGCGTCTGCCTCCAATAGATTTTCTAAGCACTAGTGTTTTAAGGAACAGCTTAAAAAGAGAATCCTAATGTGATTTCTTTATAATGGGTGTGTTCCTTATCTTATCCTAGTGTCTAAACGCTTCTCCAGGGTTGGACCCCCAAATAATATTCCTTTACGTGCTAAGGGGTATCTAGAGAGTGGGATAGGTTTAATAACTACCCTAACCCTAACGCGTACCCTAACCCTAACCCTTACCCTAACCCTAACACGTACCCTAATCCTAACCCGTACCCTAAACCGAGCCCTTACCCTAACCCTAACCCTAACCCTAACCCTAATCCATACCCTACACCGTACACGGACCCCTCCCCGAACCCGTACCCTAAGCCGTACCCTAACCCTAACCCTAAGCCTAACCCTAACCCTAGGCTACCCTTGACTGCTTCTGCCTCCAATAGATTTCCTAAGCACTAGTGTTTTAAGGAACAGCTTAAAAAGGGAATCCTAATGTGATTTCTTTATAATGGGTGTGTTCCTTATCTTATCCTAGTGTCTAAACTCTTCTCCATGGCTGGACCTCCAAATAATATTCCTTGACGTGCTAAGGGGTATCTAGAGAGTGGGATAGGTTTAATAACTACCCTAACCCTAACGCGTACCTTAACCCTAACCCCTACCCTAACCCTAACACGTACCCTAATCCTAACCCGTACCCTAACCGAGCCCTAACCCTAACACTAACCCTAACCCTAACCCTAACCCATACCCTACGCCGTACCTGAACACCTCCCCGAACCCGTACCCTAAGCCGTACCCTAACCCTAACCCTAAGCCTAACCCTAACCCTAGGCTACCCTTGACTGCTTCTGCCTCCAATAGATTTCCTAAGCACTAGTGTTTTAAGGAACAGCTTAAAAAGAGAATCCTAATGTGATTTCTTGATAATGGGTGTGTTCCTTATCTTATCCTAGTGTCTAAACTCTTCTCCATGGCTGGACCCCCAAATAATATTCCTTTACGTGCTAAGGGGTATCTAGAGAGTGGGATAGGTTAAATAACTACCCTAACCCTAACGCGTACCCTAACCCTAACCCCTACCCTAACCCTAACACGTACCCTAATCCTAACCCGTACCCTAAACCGAGCCCTAACCCTAACACTAACCCTAACCCTAACCCTAACCCATACCCTACGCCGTACCCGAACACCTCCCCGAACCCCTTCCCTAAGCCGTACCCTAACCCTAACCCTAAGCCTAACCCTAACCCTAGGCTACCCTTGACTGCTTCTGCCTCCAATAGATTTCCTAAGCACTAGTGTTTTAAGGAACAGCTTAAAAAGAGAATCCTAATGTGATTTCTTTATAATGGGTGTGTTCCTTATCTTATCCTAGTGTCTAAACTCTTCTCCAGGGCAGGACCCCCAAATAATATTCCTTTACGTGCTAAGGGGTGTCTAGAGAGTGGGATAGGTTTAATAACTACCCTAACCCTAACGCGTACCCTAACCCTAACCCCTACCCTAACCCTAACACGTACCCTAATCCTAACCCGTACCCTAAACCGAGCCCTAACCCTACCCCTAACCCTAATCCATACCCTACACCGTACACGGACCCCTCCCCGAACCCGTACCCTAAGCCGTACCCTAACCCTAACCCTAAGCCTAACCCTAACCCTAGGCTACCCTTGACTGCTTCTGCCTCCAATAGATTTCCTAAGCACTAGTGTTTTAAGGAACAGCTTAAAAAGGGAATCCTAATGTGATTTCTTTACAATGGGTGTGTTCCTTATCTTATCCTAGTGTCTAAACTCTTCTCCATGGCTGAACCTCCAAATAATATTCCTTGACGTGCTAAGGGGTATCTAGAGAGTGGGATAGGTTTAATAACTACCCTAACCCTAACGCGTACCTTAACCCTAACCCCTACCCTAACCCTAACACGTACCCTAATCCTAACCCGTACCCTAAACCTAGCCCTAACCCTAACACTAACCCTAACCCTAACCCTAACCCATACCCTACGCCGTACCTGAACACCTCCCCGAACCCGTACCCTAAGCCGTACCCTAACCCTAACCCTAAGCCTAACCCTAACCCTAGGCTACCCTTGACTGCTTCTGCCTCCAATAGATTTCCTAAGCACTAGTGTTTTAAGGAACAGCTTAAAAAGAGAATCCTAATGTGATTTCTTTATAATGGGTGTGTTCCTTATCTTATCCTAGTGTCTAAACTCTTCTCCATGGCTGGACCCCCAAATAATATTCCTTTACGTGCTAAGGGGTATCTAGAGAGTGGGATAGGTTAAATAACTACCCTAACCCTAACGCGTACCCTAACCCTAACCCCTACCCTAAACCTAACACGTACCCTAATCCTAACCCTTAACCTAAACTGAGCCCTAACCCTAACACTAACCCTAACCCTATCCCTAACCTATACCCTACGCCGTACCCGAACCCCTCCCCGAACCCGTACCCTAAGCCGTACCCTAACCATAACCCTAAGCCTAACCCTAACCCTAGGCTACCCTTGACTGCTTCTGCCTCCAATAGATTTCCTAAGCACTATTGTTTTAAGGAACAGCTTAAAAAGAGAATCCTAATGTGATTTCTTTATAATGGGTGTGTTCCTTATCTTATCCTAGTGTCTAAACTCTTCTCCAGGGCTGGACCCCCAAATAATATTCCTTTACGTGCTAAGGGGTATCTAGAGAGTGGGATAGGTTTAATAACTACCCTAACCCTAACGCGTACCCTAACCCTAACCCCTACCCTAACCCTAACACGTACCCTAATCCTAACCCGTACCCTAAACCGAGCCCTAACCCTAACACTAACCCTAACCCTATCTGTAACCTATACCCTACGCCGTACCTGAACCCCTCCCCGAACCCGTAACCTAAGCCGTACCCTAATCCTAACCCTAAGCCTAACCCTAACCCTAGGCTACCCTTGACTGCGTCTGCCTCCAATAGATTTCCTAAGCACTAGTGTTTTAAGGAACAGCTTAAAAAGAGAATCCTAATGTGATTTCTTTATAATGGGTGTGTTCCTTATCTTATCCTAGTGTCTAAACTCTTCTCCAGGGCTGGACCCCCAAATAATATTCCTTTACGTGCTAAGGGGTATCTAGAGAGTGGGATAGGTTTAATAACTACCCTAACCCTAACGCGTACCCTAACCCTAACCCCTACCCTAACCCTAACACGTACCCTAATCCTAACCCGTACCCTAAACCGAGCCCTAAGCCTAACACTAACCCTAACCCTAACCCTAATCCATACACTACACCGTACACGGAACCCTCCCCGAACCTGTACCCTAAGCCGTACCCTAACCCTAACCCTAAGCCTAACCCTAACCTTAGGCTACCCTTGACTGCTTCTGCCTCCAATAGATTTCCTAAGCACTAGTGTTTTAAGGAACAGCTTAAAAAGGGAATCCTAATGTGTTTTCTTTATAATGGGTGTGTTCCTTATCTTATCCTAGTGTCTAAACTCTTCTCCATGGCTGGACCTCCAAATAATATTCCTTGACGTGCTAAGGGGTATCTAGAGAGTGGGATAGGTTTAATAACTACCCTAACCCTAACGCGTACCCTAACCCTAACCCCTACCCTAACCCTAACACGTACCCTAATCCTAACCCGTACCCTAAACCGAGCCCTAACCCTAACACTAACCCTAACCCTAACCCTAATCCATACCCTATACCGTACACGGACCCCTCCCCGAACCCGTACCCTAAGCCGTACCCTAAACCTAACCCTAAGCCTAACCCTAACCCTAGGCTACCCTTGACTGCTTCTGCCTCCAATAGATTTCCTAAGCACTAGTGTTTTAAGGAACAGCTTAAAAAGGGAATCCTAATGTGATTTCTTTATAATGGGTGTGTTCCTTATCTTATCCTAGTGTCTAAACTCTTCTCCATGGCTGGACCTCCAAATAATATTCCTTGACGTGCTAAGGAGTATCTAGAGAGTGGGATAGGTTTAATAACTACCCTAACCCTAACGCGTACCCTAACCCTAACCCCTACCCTAACCCTAACACATACCCTAATCCTAACCCGTACCCTAAACCGAGCCCTAACCCTACCCCTAACCCTAATCCATACCCTACACCGTACACGGACCCCTCCCCGAAACCGTACCCTAAGCCGTACCCTAACCCTAACCCTAAGCCTAACCCTAACCCTAGGCTACCCTTGACTGCTTCTGCCTCCAATAGATTTCCTAAGCACTAGTGTTTTAAGGAACAGCTTAAAAAGGGAATCCTAATGTGATTTCTTTACAATGGGTGTGTTCCTTATCTTATCCTAGTGTCTAAACTCTTCTCCATGGCTGAACCTCCAAATAATATTCCTTGACGTGCTAAGGGGTATCTAGAGAGTGGGATAGGTTTAATAACTACCCTAACCCTAACGCGTACCTTAACCCTAACCCCTACCCTAACCCTAACACGTACCCTAATCCTAACCCGTACCCTAAACCGAGCCCTAACCCTAACACTAACCCTAACCCTAACCCTAACCCATACCCTACGCCGTACCTGAACACCTCCCCGAACCCGTACCCTAAGCCGTACCCTAACCCTAACCCTAAGCCTAACCCTAACCCTAGGCTACCCTTGACTGCGTCTGCCTCCAATAGATTTTCTAAGCACTAGTGTTTTAAGGAACAGCTTAAAAAGAGAATCCTAATGTGATTTCTTTATAATGGGTGTGTTCCTTATCTTATCCTAGTGTCTAAACGCTTCTCCAGGGTTGGACCCCCAAATAATATTCCTTTACGTGCTAAGGGGTATCTAGAGAGTGGGATAGGTTTAATAACTACCCTAACCCTAACGCGTACCCTAACCCTAACCCTTACCCTAACCCTAACACGTACCCTAATCCTAACCCGTACCCTAAACCGAGCCCTTACCCTAACCCTAACCCTAACCCTAACCCTAATCCATACCCTACACCGTACACGGACCCCTCCCCGAACCCGTACCCTAAGCCGTACCCTAACCCTAACCCTAAGCCTAACCCTAACCCTAGGCTACCCTTGACTGCTTCTGCCTCCAATAGATTTCCTAAGCACTAGTGTTTTAAGGAACAGCTTAAAAAGGGAATCCTAATGTGATTTCTTTATAATGGGTGTGTTCCTTATCTTATCCTAGTGTCTAAACTCTTCTCCATGGCTGGACCTCCAAATAATATTCCTTGACGTGCTAAGGGGTATCTAGAGAGTGGGATAGGTTTAATAACTACCCTAACCCTAACGCGTACCTTAACCCTAACCCCTACCCTAACCCTAACACGTACCCTAATCCTAACCCGTACCCTAACCGAGCCCTAACCCTAACACTAACCCTAACCCTAACCCTAACCCATACCCTACGCCGTACCTGAACACCTCCCCGAACCCGTACCCTAAGCCGTACCCTAACCCTAACCCTAAGCCTAACCCTAACCCTAGGCTACCCTTGACTGCTTCTGCCTCCAATAGATTTCCTAAGCACTAGTGTTTTAAGGAACAGCTTAAAAAGAGAATCCTAATGTGATTTCTTGATAATGGGTGTGTTCCTTATCTTATCCTAGTGTCTAAACTCTTCTCCATGGCTGGACCCCCAAATAATATTCCTTTACGTGCTAAGGGGTATCTAGAGAGTGGGATAGGTTAAATAACTACCCTAACCCTAACGCGTACCCTAACCCTAACCCCTACCCTAACCCTAACACGTACCCTAATCCTAACCCGTACCCTAAACCGAGCCCTAACCCTAACACTAACCCTAACCCTAACCCTAACCCATACCCTACGCCGTACCCGAACACCTCCCCGAACCCCTTCCCTAAGCCGTACCCTAACCCTAACCCTAAGCCTAACCCTAACCCTAGGCTACCCTTGACTGCTTCTGCCTCCAATAGATTTCCTAAGCACTAGTGTTTTAAGGAACAGCTTAAAAAGAGAATCCTAATGTGATTTCTTTATAATGGGTGTGTTCCTTATCTTATCCTAGTGTCTAAACTCTTCTCCAGGGCAGGACCCCCAAATAATATTCCTTTACGTGCTAAGGGGTGTCTAGAGAGTGGGATAGGTTTAATAACTACCCTAACCCTAACGCGTACCCTAACCCTAACCCCTACCCTAACCCTAACACGTACCCTAATCCTAACCCGTACCCTAAACCGAGCCCTAACCCTACCCCTAACCCTAATCCATACCCTACACCGTACACGGACCCCTCCCCGAACCCGTACCCTAAGCCGTACCCTAACCCTAACCCTAAGCCTAACCCTAACCCTAGGCTACCCTTGACTGCTTCTGCCTCCAATAGATTTCCTAAGCACTAGTGTTTTAAGGAACAGCTTAAAAAGGGAATCCTAATGTGATTTCTTTACAATGGGTGTGTTCCTTATCTTATCCTAGTGTCTAAACTCTTCTCCATGGCTGAACCTCCAAATAATATTCCTTGACGTGCTAAGGGGTATCTAGAGAGTGGGATAGGTTTAATAACTACCCTAACCCTAACGCGTACCTTAACCCTAACCCCTACCCTAACCCTAACACGTACCCTAATCCTAACCCGTACCCTAAACCTAGCCCTAACCCTAACACTAACCCTAACCCTAACCCTAACCCATACCCTACGCCGTACCTGAACACCTCCCCGAACCCGTACCCTAAGCCGTACCCTAACCCTAACCCTAAGCCTAACCCTAACCCTAGGCTACCCTTGACTGCTTCTGCCTCCAATAGATTTCCTAAGCACTAGTGTTTTAAGGAACAGCTTAAAAAGAGAATCCTAATGTGATTTCTTTATAATGGGTGTGTTCCTTATCTTATCCTAGTGTCTAAACTCTTCTCCATGGCTGGACCCCCAAATAATATTCCTTTACGTGCTAAGGGGTATCTAGAGAGTGGGATAGGTTAAATAACTACCCTAACCCTAACGCGTACCCTAACCCTAACCCCTACCCTAAACCTAACACGTACCCTAATCCTAACCCTTAACCTAAACTGAGCCCTAACCCTAACACTAACCCTAACCCTATCCCTAACCTATACCCTACGCCGTACCCGAACCCCTCCCCGAACCCGTACCCTAAGCCGTACCCTAACCATAACCCTAAGCCTAACCCTAACCCTAGGCTACCCTTGACTGCTTCTGCCTCCAATAGATTTCCTAAGCACTATTGTTTTAAGGAACAGCTTAAAAAGAGAATCCTAATGTGATTTCTTTATAATGGGTGTGTTCCTTATCTTATCCTAGTGTCTAAACTCTTCTCCAGGGCTGGACCCCCAAATAATATTCCTTTACGTGCTAAGGGGTATCTAGAGAGTGGGATAGGTTTAATAACTACCCTAACCCTAACGCGTACCCTAACCCTAACCCCTACCCTAACCCTAACACGTACCCTAATCCTAACCCGTACCCTAAACCGAGCCCTAACCCTAACACTAACCCTAACCCTATCTGTAACCTATACCCTACGCCGTACCTGAACCCCTCCCCGAACCCGTAACCTAAGCCGTACCCTAATCCTAACCCTAAGCCTAACCCTAACCCTAGGCTACCCTTGACTGCGTCTGCCTCCAATAGATTTCCTAAGCACTAGTGTTTTAAGGAACAGCTTAAAAAGAGAATCCTAATGTGATTTCTTTATAATGGGTGTGTTCCTTATCTTATCCTAGTGTCTAAACTCTTCTCCAGGGCTGGACCCCCAAATAATATTCCTTTACGTGCTAAGGGGTATCTAGAGAGTGGGATAGGTTTAATAACTACCCTAACCCTAACGCGTACCCTAACCCTAACCCCTACCCTAACCCTAACACGTACCCTAATCCTAACCCGTACCCTAAACCGAGCCCTAAGCCTAACACTAACCCTAACCCTAACCCTAATCCATACACTACACCGTACACGGAACCCTCCCCGAACCTGTACCCTAAGCCGTACCCTAACCCTAACCCTAAGCCTAACCCTAACCTTAGGCTACCCTTGACTGCTTCTGCCTCCAATAGATTTCCTAAGCACTAGTGTTTTAAGGAACAGCTTAAAAAGGGAATCCTAATGTGTTTTCTTTATAATGGGTGTGTTCCTTATCTTATCCTAGTGTCTAAACTCTTCTCCATGGCTGGACCTCCAAATAATATTCCTTGACGTGCTAAGGGGTATCTAGAGAGTGGGATAGGTTTAATAACTACCCTAACCCTAACGCGTACCCTAACCCTAACCCCTACCCTAACCCTAACACGTACCCTAATCCTAACCCGTACCCTAAACCGAGCCCTAACCCTAACACTAACCCTAACCCTAACCCTAATCCATACCCTATACCGTACACGGACCCCTCCCCGAACCCGTACCCTAAGCCGTACCCTAAACCTAACCCTAAGCCTAACCCTAACCCTAGGCTACCCTTGACTGCTTCTGCCTCCAATAGATTTCCTAAGCACTAGTGTTTTAAGGAACAGCTTAAAAAGGGAATCCTAATGTGATTTCTTTATAATGGGTGTGTTCCTTATCTTATCCTAGTGTCTAAACTCTTCTCCATGGCTGGACCTCCAAATAATATTCCTTGACGTGCTAAGGAGTATCTAGAGAGTGGGATAGGTTTAATAACTACCCTAACCCTAACGCGTACCCTAACCCTAACCCCTACCCTAACCCTAACACATACCCTAATCCTAACCCGTACCCTAAACCGAGCCCTAACCCTACCCCTAACCCTAATCCATACCCTACACCGTACACGGACCCCTCCCCGAAACCGTACCCTAAGCCGTACCCTAACCCTAACCCTAAGCCTAACCCTAACCCTAGGCTACCCTTGACTGCTTCTGCCTCCAATAGATTTCCTAAGCACTAGTGTTTTAAGGAACAGCTTAAAAAGGGAATCCTAATGTGATTTCTTTACAATGGGTGTGTTCCTTATCTTATCCTAGTGTCTAAACTCTTCTCCATGGCTGAACCTCCAAATAATATTCCTTGACGTGCTAAGGGGTATCTAGAGAGTGGGATAGGTTTAATAACTACCCTAACCCTAATGCGTACCTTAACCCTAACCCCTACCCTAACCCTAACACGTACCCTAATCCTAACCCGTACCCTAAACCGAGCCCTAACCCTAACACTAACCCTAACCCTAACACTAACCCATACCCTACGCCGTACCTGAACACCTCCCCGAACCCGTACCCTAAGCCGTACCCTAACCCTAACCCTAAGCCTAACCCTAACCCTAGGCTACCCTTGACTGCTTCTGCCTCCAATAGATTTCCTAAGCACTAGTGTTTTAAGGAACAGCTTAAAAAGAGAATCCTAATGTGATTTCTTTATAATGGGTGTGTTCCTTATCTTATCCTAGTGTCTAAACTCTTCTCCATGGCTGGACCCCCAAATAATATTCCTTTACGTGCTAAGGGGTATCTAGAGAGTGGGATAGGTTAAATAACTACCCTAACCCTAACGCGTACCCTAACCCTAACCCCTACCCTAAACCTAACACGTACCCTAATCCTAACCCTTAACCTAAACTGAGCCCTAACCCTAACACTAACCCTAACCCTATCCCTAACCTATACCCTACGCCGTACCCGAACCCCTCCCCGAACCCGTACCCTAAGCCGTACCCTAACCATAACCCTAAGCCTAACCCTAACCCTAGGCTACCCTTGACTGCTTCTGCCTCCAATAGATTTCCTAAGCACTATTGTTTTAAGGAACAGCTTAAAAAGAGAATCCTAATGTGATTTCTTTATAATGGGTGTGTTCCTTATCTTATCCTAGTGTCTAAACTCTTCTCCAGGGCTGGACCCCCAAATAATATTCCTTTACGTGCTAAGGGGTATCTAGAGAGTGGGATAGGTTTAATAACTACCCTAACCCTAACGCGTACCCTAACCCTAACCCCTACCCTAACCCTAACACGTACCCTAATCCTAACCCGTACCCTAAACCGAGCCCTAACCCTAACACTAACCCTAACCCTATCTGTAACCTATACCCTACGCCGTACCTGAACCCCTCCCCGAACCCGTAACCTAAGCCGTACCCTAATCCTAACCCTAAGCCTAACCCTAACCCTAGGCTACCCTTGACTGCGTCTGCCTCCAATAGATTTCCTAAGCACTAGTGTTTTAAGGAACAGCTTAAAAAGAGAATCCTAATGTGATTTCTTTATAATGGGTGTGTTCCTTATCTTATCCTAGTGTCTAAACTCTTCTCCAGGGCTGGACCCCCAAATAATATTCCTTTACGTGCTAAGGGGTATCTAGAGAGTGGGATAGGTTTAATAACTACCCTAACCCTAACGCGTACCCTAACCCTAACCCCTACCCTAACCCTAACACGTACCCTAATCCTAACCCGTACCCTAAACCGAGCCCTAAGCCTAACACTAACCCTAACCCTAACCCTAATCCATACACTACACCGTACACGGAACCCTCCCCGAACCTGTACCCTAAGCCGTACCCTAACCCTAACCCTAAGCCTAACCCTAACCTTAGGCTACCCTTGACTGCTTCTGCCTCCAATAGATTTCCTAAGCACTAGTGTTTTAAGGAACAGCTTAAAAAGGGAATCCTAATGTGTTTTCTTTATAATGGGTGTGTTCCTTATCTTATCCTAGTGTCTAAACTCTTCTCCATGGCTGGACCTCCAAATAATATTCCTTGACGTGCTAAGGGGTATCTAGAGAGTGGGATAGGTTTAATAACTACCCTAACCCTAACGCGTACCCTAACCCTAACCCCTACCCTAACCCTAACACGTACCCTAATCCTAACCCGTACCCTAAACCGAGCCCTAACCCTAACACTAACCCTAACCCTATCTGTAACCTATACCCTACGCCGTACCTGAACCCCTCCCCGAACCCGTAACCTAAGCCGTACCCTAATCCTAACCCTAAGCCTAACCCTAACCCTAGGCTACCCTTGACTGCGTCTGCCTCCAATAGATTTCCTAAGCACTAGTGTTTTAAGGAACAGCTTAAAAAGAGAATCCTAATGTGATTTCTTTATAATGGGTGTGTTCCTTATCTTATCCTAGTGTCTAAACTCTTCTCCAGGGCTGGACCCCCAAATAATATTCCTTTACGTGCTAAGGGGTATCTAGAGAGTGGGATAGGTTTAATAACTACCCTAACCCTAACGCGTACCCTAACCCTAACCCCTACCCTAACCCTAACACGTACCCTAATCCTAACCCGTACCCTAAACCGAGCCCTAAGCCTAACACTAACCCTAACCCTAACCCTAATCCATACACTACACCGTACACGGAACCCTCCCCGAACCTGTACCCTAAGCCGTACCC
Source organism: Balaenoptera borealis (assembly GCF_965194805.1). Lineage (NCBI taxonomy): Eukaryota > Metazoa > Chordata > Mammalia > Artiodactyla > Balaenopteridae > Balaenoptera > Balaenoptera borealis. The sequence goes on from NW_028122252.1 coordinate 18,112, forward strand.
TAACCCTAACCCTAAGCCTAACCCTAACCTTAGGCTACCCTTGACTGCTTCTGCCTCCAATAGATTTCCTAAGCACTAGTGTTTTAAGGAACAGCTTAAAAAGGGAATCCTAATGTGTTTTCTTTATAATGGGTGTGTTCCTTATCTTATCCTAGTGTCTAAACTCTTCTCCATGGCTGGACCTCCAAATAATATTCCTTGACGTGCTAAGGGGTATCTAGAGAGTGGGATAGGTTTAATAACTACCCTAACCCTAACGCGTACCTTAACCCTAACCCCTACCCTAACCCTAACACGTACCCTAATCCTAACCCGTACCCTAAACCTAGCCCTAACCCTAACACTAACCCTAACCCTAACCCTAACCCATACCCTAAACCGTACACGGACCCCTCCCCGAACCCGTACCCTAAGCCGTACCCTAACCCTAACCCTAAGCCTAACCCTAACCCTAGGCTACCCTTGACTGCTTCTGCCTCGAATAGATTTCCTAAGCACTAGTGTTTTAAGGAACAGCTTAAAAAGGGAATCCTAATGTGATTTCTTTATAATGGGTGTGTTCCTTATCTTATCCTAGTGTCTGAACTATTCTCCAGGGCTGGACCCCCAAATAATATTCCTTTACGTGCTAAGGGGTATCTAGAGAGTGGGATAGGTTTAATAACTACCCTAACCCTAACGCGTACCCTAACCCTAACCCCTACCCTAACCCTAACACGTACCCTAATCCTAACCCGTACCCTAAACCGAGCCCTAACCCTAACACTAACCCTAACCCTAATCCATACCCTACACCGTACACAGACCCCTCCCCGAACGCGTACCCTAAGCCGTACCCTAAACCTTACCCTAAGCCTAACCCTAACCCTAGGCTACCCTTGACTGCTTCTGCCTCCAATAAATTTCCTAAGCACTAGTGTTTTAAGGAACAGCTTAAAAAGGGAATCCTAATGTGATTTCTTTATAATGGGTGTGTTCCTTATCTTATCCTAGTGTCTAAACTCTTCTCCATGGCTGGACCTCCAAATAATATTCCTTGACGTGCTAAGGGGTATGTAGAGAGTGGGATAGGTTTAATAACTACCCTAACCCTAACGCGTACCTTAACCCTAACCCCTACCCTAACCCTAACACGTACCCTAATCCTAACCCGTACCCTAAACCGAGCCCTAACCCTAACACTAACCCTAACCCTAACCCATACCCTACGCCGTACCCGAACACCTTCGCGAACCCGTACCCTAAGCCGTACCCTAACCCTAACCCTAAGCCTAACCCTAACCCTAGGCTACCCTTGACTGCGTCTGCCTCCAATAGATTTCCTAAGCACTAGTGTTTTAAGGAACAGCTTAAAAAGAGAATCCTAATGTGATTTCTTTATAATGGGTGTGTTCCTTATCTTATCCTAGTGTCTAAACGCTTCTCCAGGGTTGGACCCCCAAATAATATTCCTTTACGTGGTAAGGGGTATCTAGAGAGTGGGATAGGTTTAATAACTACCCTAACTCTAACGCGTACCCTAACCCTAACCCTTACCCTAACCCTAACACGTACCCTAATCCTAACCCGTACCCTAAACCGAGCCCTTACCCTAACCCTAACCCTAACCCTAACCCTAATCCATACCCTACACCGTACACGGACCCCTCCCCGAACCCGTACCCTAAGCCGTACCCTAACCCTAACCCTAAGCCTAACCCTAACCCTAGGCTACCCTTGACTGCTTCTGCCTCCAATAGATTTCCTAAGCACTAGTGTTTTAAGGAACAGCTTAAAAAGGGAATCCTAATGTGATTTCTTTATAATGGGTGTGTTCCTTATCTTATCCTAGTGTCTAAACTCTTCTCCATGGCTGGACCTCCAAATAATATTCCTTGACGTGCTAAGGGGTATCTAGAGAGTGGGATAGGTTTAATAACTACCCTAACCCTAACGCGTACCTTAACCCTAACCCCTACCCTAACCCTAACACGTACCCTAATCCTAACCCGTACCCTAACCGAGCCCTAACCCTAACACTAACCCTAACCCTAACCCTAACCCATACCCTACGCCGTACCTGAACACCTCCCCGAACCCGTACCCTAAGCCGTACCCTAACCCTAACCCTAAGCCTAACCCTAACCCTAGGCTACCCTTGACTGCTTCTGCCTCCAATAGATTTCCTAAGCACTAGTGTTTTAAGGAACAGCTTAAAAAGAGAATCCTAATGTGATTTCTTGATAATGGGTGTGTTCCTTATCTTATCCTAGTGTCTAAACTCTTCTCCATGGCTGGACCCCCAAATAATATTCCTTTACGTGCTAAGGGGTATCTAGAGAGTGGGATAGGTTAAATAACTACCCTAACCCTAACGCGTACCCTAACCCTAACCCCTACCCTAACCCTAACACGTACCCTAATCCTAACCCGTACCCTAAACCGAGCCCTAACCCTAACACTAACCCTAACCCTAACCCTAACCCATACCCTACGCCGTACCCGAACACCTCCCCAAACCCCTTCCCTAAGCCGTACCCTAACCCTAACCCTAAGCCTAACCCTAACCCTAGGCTACCCTTGACTGCTTCTGCCTCCAATAGATTTCCTAAGCACTAGTGTTTTAAGGAACAGCTTAAAAAGAGAATCCTAATGTGATTTCTTTATAATGGGTGTGTTCCTTATCTTATCCTAGTGTCTAAACTCTTCTCCAGGGCAGGACCCCCAAATAATATTCCTTTACGTGCTAAGGGGTGTCTAGAGAGTGGGATAGGTTTAATAACTACCCTAACCCTAACGCGTACCCTAACCCTAACCCCTACCCTAACCCTAACACGTACCCTAATCCTAACCCGTACCCTAAAACGAGCCCTAACCCTACCCCTAACCCTAATCCATACCCTACACCGTACACGGACCCCTCCCCGAACCCGTACCCTAAGCCGTACCCTAACCCTAACCCTAAGCCTAACCCTAACCCTAGGCTACCCTTGACTGCTTCTGCCTCCAATAGATTTCCTAAGCACTAGTGTTTTAAGGAACAGCTTAAAAAGGGAATCCTAATGTGATTTCTTTACAATGGGTGTGTTCCTTATCTTATCCTAGTGTCTAAACTCTTCTCCATGGCTGGACCTCCAAATAATATTCCTTGACGTGCTAAGGGGTATCTAGAGAGTGGGATAGGTTTAATAACTACCCTAACCCTAACGCGTACCTTAACCCTAACCCCTACCCTAACCCTAACACGTACCCTAATCCTAACCCGTACCCTAACCGAGCCCTAACCCTAACACTAACCCTAACCCTAACCCTAACCCATACCCTACGCCGTACCTGAACACCTCCCCGAACCCGTACCCTAAGCCGTACCCTAACCCTAACCCTAAGCCTAACCCTAACCCTAGGCTACCCTTGACTGCTTCTGCCTCCAATAGATTTCCTAAGCACTAGTGTTTTAAGGAACAGCTTAAAAAGAGAATCCTAATGTGATTTCTTGATAATGGGTGTGTTCCTTATCGTATCCTAGTGTCTAAACTCTTCTCCATGGCTGGACCCCCAAATAATATTCCTTTACGTGCTAAGGGGTATCTAGAGAGTGGGATAGGTTAAATAACTACCCTAACCCTAACGCGTACCCTAACCCTAACCCCTACCCTAACCCTAACACGTACCCTAATCCTAACCCGTACCCTAAACCGAGCCCTAACCCTAACACTAACCCTAACCCTAACCCTAACCCATACCCTACGCCGTACCCGAACACCTCCCCGAACCCCTTCCCTAAGCCGTACCCTAACCCTAACCCTAAGCCTAACCCTAACCCTAGGCTACCCTTGACTGCTTCTGCCTCCAATAGATTTCCTAAGCACTAGTGTTTTAAGGAACAGCTTAAAAAGAGAATCCTAATGTGATTTCTTTATAATGGGTGTGTTCCTTATCTTATCCTAGTGTCTAAACTCTTCTCCAGGGCAGGACCCCCAAATAATATTCCTTTACGTGCTAAGGGGTGTCTAGAGAGTGGGATAGGTTTAATAACTACCCTAACCCTAACGCGTACCCTAACCCTAACCCCTACCCTAACCCTAACACGTACCCTAATCCTAACCCGTACCCTAAACCGAGCCCTAACCCTACCCCTAACCCTAATCCATACCCTACACCGTACACGGACCCCTCCCCGAACCCGTACCCTAAGCCGTACCCTAACCCTAACCCTAAGCCTAACCCTAACCCTAGGCTACCCTTGACTGCTTCTGCCTCCAATAGATTTCCTAAGCACTAGTGTTTTAAGGAACAGCTTAAAAAGGGAATCCTAATGTGATTTCTTTACAATGGGTGTGTTCCTTATCTTATCCTAGTGTCTAAACTCTTCTCCATGGCTGAACCTCCAAATAATATTCCTTGACGTGCTAAGGGGTATCTAGAGAGTGGGATAGGTTTAATAACTACCCTAACCCTAACGCGTACCTTAACCCTAACCCCTACCCTAACCCTAACACGTACCCTAATCCTAACCCGTACCCTAAACCTAGCCCTAACCCTAACACTAACCCTAACCCTAACCCTAACCCATACCCTACGCCGTACCTGAACACCTCCCCGAACCCGTACCCCAAGCCGTACCCTAACCCTAACCCTAAGCCTAACCCTAACCCTAGGCTACCCTTGACTGCTTCTGCCTCCAATAGATTTCCTAAGCACTAGTGTTTTAAGGAACAGCTTAAAAAGAGAATCCTAATGTGATTTCTTTATAATGGGTGTGTTCCTTATCTTATCCTAGTGTCTAAACTCTTCTCCATGGCTGGACCCCCAAATAATATTCCTTTACGTGCTAAGGGGTATCTAGAGAGTGGGATAGGTTAAATAACTACCCTAACCCTAACGCGTACCCTAACCCTAACCCCTACCCTAAACCTAACACGTACCCTAATCCTAACCCTTAACCTAAACTGAGCCCTAACCCTAACACTAACCCTAACCCTATCCCTAACCTATACCCTACGCCGTACCCGAACCCCTCCCCGAACCCGTACCCTAAGCCGTACCCTAACCATAACCCTAAGCCTAACCCTAACCCTAGGCTACCCTTGACTGCTTCTGCCTCCAATAGATTTCCTAAGCACTATTGTTTTAAGGAACAGCTTAAAAAGAGAATCCTAATGTGATTTCTTTATAATGGGTGTGTTCCTTATCTTATCCTAGTGTCTAAACTCTTCTCCAGGGCTGGACCCCCAAATAATATTCCTTTACGTGCTAAGGGGTATCTAGAGAGTGGGATAGGTTTAATAACTACCCTAACCCTAACGCGTACCCTAACCCTAACCCCTACCCTAACCCTAACACGTACCCTAATCCTAACCCGTACCCTAAACCGAGCCCTAACCCTAACACTAACCCTAACCCTATCTGTAACCTATACCCTACGCCGTACCTGAACCCCTCCCCGAACCCGTAACCTAAGCCGTACCCTAATCCTAACCCTAAGCCTAACCCTAACCCTAGGCTACCCTTGACTGCGTCTGCCTCCAATAGATTTCCTAAGCACTAGTGTTTTAAGGAACAGCTTAAAAAGAGAATCCTAATGTGATTTCTTTATAATGGGTGTGTTCCTTATCTTATCCTAGTGTCTAAACTCTTCTCCAGGGCTGGACCCCCAAATAATATTCCTTTACGTGCTAAGGGGTATCTAGAGAGTGGGATAGGTTTAATAACTACCCTAACCCTAACGCGTACCCTAACCCTAACCCCTACCCTAACCCTAACACGTACCCTAATCCTAACCCGTACCCTAAACCGAGCCCTAAGCCTAACACTAACCCTAACCCTAACCCTAATCCATACACTACACCGTACACGGAACCCTCCCCGAACCTGTACCCTAAGCCGTACCCTAACCCTAACCCTAAGCCTAACCCTAACCTTAGGCTACCCTTGACTGCTTCTGCCTCCAATAGATTTCCTAAGCACTAGTGTTTTAAGGAACAGCTTAAAAAGGGAATCCTAATGTGTTTTCTTTATAATGGGTGTGTTCCTTATCTTATCCTAGTGTCTAAACTCTTCTCCATGGCTGGACCTCCAAATAATATTCCTTGACGTGCTAAGGGGTATCTAGAGAGTGGGATAGGTTTAATAACTACCCTAACCCTAACGCGTACCCTAACCCTAACCCCTACCCTAACCCTAACACGTACCCTAATCCTAACCCGTACCCTAAACCGAGCCCTAACCCTAACACTAACCCTAACCCTAACCCTAATCCATACCCTATACCGTACACGGACCCCTCCCCGAACCCGTACCCTAAGCCGTACCCTAAACCTAACCCTAAGCCTAACCCTAACCCTAGGCTACCCTTGACTGCTTCTGCCTCCAATAGATTTCCTAAGCACTAGTGTTTTAAGGAACAGCTTAAAAAGGGAATCCTAATGTGATTTCTTTATAATGGGTGTGTTCCTTATCTTATCCTAGTGTCTAAACTCTTCTCCATGGCTGGACCTCCAAATAATATTCCTTGACGTGCTAAGGAGTATCTAGAGAGTGGGATAGGTTTAATAACTACCCTAACCCTAACGCGTACCCTAACCCTAACCCCTACCCTAACCCTAACACATACCCTAATCCTAACCCGTACCCTAAACCGAGCCCTAACCCTACCCCTAACCCTAATCCATACCCTACACCGTACACGGACCCCTCCCCGAAACCGTACCCTAAGCCGTACCCTAACCCTAACCCTAAGCCTAACCCTAACCCTAGGCTACCCTTGACTGCTTCTGCCTCCAATAGATTTCCTAAGCACTAGTGTTTTAAGGAACAGCTTAAAAAGGGAATCCTAATGTGATTTCTTTACAATGGGTGTGTTCCTTATCTTATCCTAGTGTCTAAACTCTTCTCCATGGCTGAACCTCCAAATAATATTCCTTGACGTGCTAAGGGGTATCTAGAGAGTGGGATAGGTTTAATAACTACCCTAACCCTAACGCGTACCTTAACCCTAACCCCTACCCTAACCCTAACACGTACCCTAATCCTAACCCGTACCCTAAACCGAGCCCTAACCCTAACACTAACCCTAACCCTAACCCTAACCCATACCCTACGCCGTACCTGAACACCTCCCCGAACCCGTACCCTAAGCCGTACCCTAACCCTAACCCTAAGCCTAACCCTAACCCTAGGCTACCCTTGACTGCGTCTGCCTCCAATAGATTTTCTAAGCACTAGTGTTTTAAGGAACAGCTTAAAAAGAGAATCCTAATGTGATTTCTTTATAATGGGTGTGTTCCTTATCTTATCCTAGTGTCTAAACGCTTCTCCAGGGTTGGACCCCCAAATAATATTCCTTTACGTGCTAAGGGGTATCTAGAGAGTGGGATAGGTTTAATAACTACCCTAACCCTAACGCGTACCCTAACCCTAACCCTTACCCTAACCCTAACACGTACCCTAATCCTAACCCGTACCCTAAACCGAGCCCTTACCCTAACCCTAACCCTAACCCTAACCCTAATCCATACCCTACACCGTACACGGACCCCTCCCCGAACCCGTACCCTAAGCCGTACCCTAACCCTAACCCTAAGCCTAACCCTAACCCTAGGCTACCCTTGACTGCTTCTGCCTCCAATAGATTTCCTAAGCACTAGTGTTTTAAGGAACAGCTTAAAAAGGGAATCCTAATGTGATTTCTTTATAATGGGTGTGTTCCTTATCTTATCCTAGTGTCTAAACTCTTCTCCAGGGCTGGACCCCCAAATAATATTCCTTTACGTGCTAAGGGGTATCTAGAGAGTGGGATAGGTTTAATAACTACCCTAACCCTAACGCGTACCCTAACCCTAACCCCTACCCTAACCCTAACACGTACCCTAATCCTAACCCGTACCCTAAACCGAGCCCTAACCCTAACACTAACCCTAACCCTATCTGTAACCTATACCCTACGCCGTACCTGAACCCCTCCCCGAACCCGTAACCTAAGCCGTACCCTAATCCTAACCCTAAGCCTAACCCTAACCCTAGGCTACCCTTGACTGCGTCTGCCTCCAATAGATTTCCTAAGCACTAGTGTTTTAAGGAACAGCTTAAAAAGAGAATCCTAATGTGATTTCTTTATAATGGGTGTGTTCCTTATCTTATCCTAGTGTCTAAACTCTTCTCCAGGGCTGGACCCCCAAATAATATTCCTTTACGTGCTAAGGGGTATCTAGAGAGTGGGATAGGTTTAATAACTACCCTAACCCTAACGCGTACCCTAACCCTAACCCCTACCCTAACCCTAACACGTACCCTAATCCTAACCCGTACCCTAAACCGAGCCCTAAGCCTAACACTAACCCTAACCCTAACCCTAATCCATACACTACACCGTACACGGAACCCTCCCCGAACCTGTACCCTAAGCCGTACCCTAACCCTAACCCTAAGCCTAACCCTAACCTTAGGCTACCCTTGACTGCTTCTGCCTCCAATAGATTTCCTAAGCACTAGTGTTTTAAGGAACAGCTTAAAAAGGGAATCCTAATGTGTTTTCTTTATAATGGGTGTGTTCCTTATCTTATCCTAGTGTCTAAACTCTTCTCCATGGCTGGACCTCCAAATAATATTCCTTGACGTGCTAAGGGGTATCTAGAGAGTGGGATAGGTTTAATAACTACCCTAACCCTAACGCGTACCCTAACCCTAACCCCTACCCTAACCCTAACACGTACCCTAATCCTAACCCGTACCCTAAACCGAGCCCTAACCCTAACACTAACCCTAACCCTAACCCTAATCCATACCCTATACCGTACACGGACCCCTCCCCAAACCCGTACCCTAAGCCGTACCCTAAACCTAACCCTAAGCCTAACCCTAACCCTAGGCTACCCTTGACTGCTTCTGCCTCCAATAGATTTCCTAAGCACTAGTGTTTTAAGGAACAGCTTAAAAAGGGAATCCTAATGTGATTTCTTTATAATGGGTGTGTTCCTTATCTTATCCTAGTGTCTAAACTCTTCTCCATGGCTGGACCTCCAAATAATATTCCTTGACGTGCTAAGGAGTATCTAGAGAGTGGGATAGGTTTAATAACTACCCTAACCCTAACGCGTACCCTAACCCTAACCCCTACCCTAACCCTAACACATACCCTAATCCTAACCCGTACCCTAAACCGAGCCCTAACCCTACCCCTAACCCTAATCCATACCCTACACCGTACACGGACCCCTCCCCGAAACCGTACCCTAAGCCGTACCCTAACCCTAACCCTAAGCCTAACCCTAACCCTAGGCTACCCTTGACTGCTTCTGCCTCCAATAGATTTCCTAAGCACTAGTGTTTTAAGGAACAGCTTAAAAAGGGAATCCTAATGTGATTTCTTTACAATGGGTGTGTTCCTTATCTTATCCTAGTGTCTAAACTCTTCTCCATGGCTGAACCTCCAAATAATATTCCTTGACGTGCTAAGGGGTATCTAGAGAGTGGGATAGGTTTAATAACTACCCTAACCCTAACGCGTACCTTAACCCTAACCCCTACCCTAACCCTAACACGTACCCTAATCCTAACCCGTACCCTAAACCGAGCCCTAACCCTAACACTAACCCTAACCCTAACCCTAACCCATACCCTACGCCGTACCTGAACACCTCCCCGAACCCGTACCCTAAGCCGTACCCTAACCCTAACCCTAAGCCTAACCCTAACCCTAGGCTACCCTTGACTGCGTCTGCCTCCAATAGATTTTCTAAGCACTAGTGTTTTAAGGAACAGCTTAAAAAGAGAATCCTAATGTGATTTCTTTATAATGGGTGTGTTCCTTATCTTATCCTAGTGTCTAAACGCTTCTCCAGGGTTGGACCCCCAAATAATATTCCTTTACGTGCTAAGGGGTATCTAGAGAGTGGGATAGGTTTAATAACTACCCTAACCCTAACGCGTACCCTAACCCTAACCCTTACCCTAACCCTAACACGTACCCTAATCCTAACCCGTAACCTAAACCGAGCCCTTACCCTAACCCTAACCCTAACCCTAACCCTAATCCATACCCTACACCGTACACGGACCCCTCCCCGAACCCGTACCCTAAGCCGTACCCTAACCCTAACCCTAAGCCTAACCCTAACCCTAGGCTACCCTTGACTGCTTCTGCCTCCAATAGATTTCCTAAGCACTAGTGTTTTAAGGAACAGCTTAAAAAGGGAATCCTAATGTGATTTCTTTATAATGGGTGTGTTCCTTATCTTATCCTAGTGTCTAAACTCTTCTCCATGGCTGGACCTCCAAATAATATTCCTTGACGTGCTAAGGGGTATCTAGAGAGTGGGATAGGTTTAATAACTACCCTAACCCTAACGCGTACCTTAACCCTAACCCCTACCCTAACCCTAACACGTACCCTAATCCTAACCCGTACCCTAACCGAGCCCTAACCCTAACACTAACCCTAACCCTAACCCTAACCCATACCCTACGCCGTACCTGAACACCTCCCCGAACCCGTACCCTAAGCCGTACCCTAACCCTAACCCTAAGCCTAACCCTAACCCTAGGCTACCCTTGACTGCTTCTGCCTCCAATAGATTTCCTAAGCACTAGTGTTTTAAGGAACAGCTTAAAAAGAGAATCCTAATGTGATTTCTTGATAATGGGTGTGTTCCTTATCTTATCCTAGTGTCTAAACTCTTCTCCATGGCTGGACCCCCAAATAATATTCCTTTACGTGCTAAGGGGTATCTAGAGAGTGGGATAGGTTAAATAACTACCCTAACCCTAACGCGTACCCTAACCCTAACCCCTACCCTAACCCTAACACGTACCCTAATCCTAACCCGTACCCTAAACCGAGCCCTAACCCTAACACTAACCCTAACCCTAACCCTAACCCATACCCTACGCCGTACCCGAACACCTCCCCGAACCCCTTCCCTAAGCCGTACCCTAACCCTAACCCTAAGCCTAACCCTAACCCTAGGCTACCCTTGACTGCTTCTGCCTCCAATAGATTTCCTAAGCACTAGTGTTTTAAGGAACAGCTTAAAAAGAGAATCCTAATGTGATTTCTTTATAATGGGTGTGTTCCTTATCTTATCCTAGTGTCTAAACTCTTCTCCAGGGCAGGACCCCCAAATAATATTCCTTTACGTGCTAAGGGGTGTCTAGAGAGTGGGATAGGTTTAATAACTACCCTAACCCTAACGCGTACCCTAACCCTAACCCCTACCCTAACCCTAACACGTACCCTAATCCTAACCCGTACCCTAAACCGAGCCCTAACCCTACCCCTAACCCTAATCCATACCCTACACCGTACACGGACCCCTCCCCGAACCCGTACCCTAAGCCGTACCCTAACCCTAACCCTAAGCCTAACCCTAACCCTAGGCTACCCTTGACTGCTTCTGCCTCCAATAGATTTCCTAAGCACTAGTGTTTTAAGGAACAGCTTAAAAAGGGAATCCTAATGTGATTTCTTTACAATGGGTGTGTTCCTTATCTTATCCTAGTGTCTAAACTCTTCTCCATGGCTGAACCTCCAAATAATATTCCTTGACGTGCTAAGGGGTATCTAGAGAGTGGGATAGGTTTAATAACTACCCTAACCCTAACGCGTACCTTAACCCTAACCCCTACCCTAACCCTAACACGTACCCTAATCCTAACCCGTACCCTAAACCTAGCCCTAACCCTAACACTAACCCTAACCCTAACCCTAACCCATACCCTACGCCGTACCTGAACACCTCCCCGAACCCGTACCCTAAGCCGTACCCTAACCCTAACCCTAAGCCTAACCCTAACCCTAGGCTACCCTTGACTGCTTCTGCCTCCAATAGATTTCCTAAGCACTAGTGTTTTAAGGAACAGCTTAAAAAGAGAATCCTAATGTGATTTCTTTATAATGGGTGTGTTCCTTATCTTATCCTAGTGTCTAAACTCTTCTCCATGGCTGGACCCCCAAATAATATTCCTTTACGTGCTAAGGGGTATCTAGAGAGTGGGATAGGTTAAATAACTACCCTAACCCTAACGCGTACCCTAACCCTAACCCCTACCCTAAACCTAACACGTACCCTAATCCTAACCCTTAACCTAAACTGAGCCCTAACCCTAACACTAACCCTAACCCTATCCCTAACCTATACCCTACGCCGTACCCGAACCCCTCCCCGAACCCGTACCCTAAGCCGTACCCTAACCATAACCCTAAGCCTAACCCTAACCCTAGGCTACCCTTGACTGCTTCTGCCTCCAATAGATTTCCTAAGCACTATTGTTTTAAGGAACAGCTTAAAAAGAGAATCCTAATGTGATTTCTTTATAATGGGTGTGTTCCTTATCTTATCCTAGTGTCTAAACTCTTCTCCAGGGCTGGACCCCCAAATAATATTCCTTTACGTGCTAAGGGGTATCTAGAGAGTGGGATAGGTTTAATAACTACCCTAACCCTAACGCGTACCCTAACCCTAACCCCTACCCTAACCCTAACACGTACCCTAATCCTAACCCGTACCCTAAACCGAGCCCTAACCCTAACACTAACCCTAACCCTATCTGTAACCTATACCCTACGCCGTACCTGAACCCCTCCCCGAACCCGTAACCTAAGCCGTACCCTAATCCTAACCCTAAGCCTAACCCTAACCCTAGGCTACCCTTGACTGCGTCTGCCTCCAATAGATTTCCTAAGCACTAGTGTTTTAAGGAACAGCTTAAAAAGAGAATCCTAATGTGATTTCTTTATAATGGGTGTGTTCCTTATCTTATCCTAGTGTCTAAACTCTTCTCCAGGGCTGGACCCCCAAATAATATTCCTTTACGTGCTAAGGGGTATCTAGAGAGTGGGATAGGTTTAATAACTACCCTAACCCTAACGCGTACCCTAACCCTAACCCCTACCCTAACCCTAACACGTACCCTAATCCTAACCCGTACCCTAAACCGAGCCCTAAGCCTAACACTAACCCTAACCCTAACCCTAATCCATACACTACACCGTACACGGAACCCTCCCCGAACCTGTACCCTAAGCCGTACCCTAACCCTAACCCTAAGCCTAACCCTAACCTTAGGCTACCCTTGACTGCTTCTGCCTCCAATAGATTTCCTAAGCACTAGTGTTTTAAGGAACAGCTTAAAAAGGGAATCCTAATGTGTTTTCTTTATAATGGGTGTGTTCCTTATCTTATCCTAGTGTCTAAACTCTTCTCCATGGCTGGACCTCCAAATAATATTCCTTGACGTGCTAAGGGGTATCTAGAGAGTGGGATAGGTTTAATAACTACCCTAACCCTAACGCGTACCCTAACCCTAACCCCTACCCTAACCCTAACACGTACCCTAATCCTAACCCGTACCCTAAACCGAGCCCTAACCCTAACACTAACCCTAACCCTAACCCTAATCCATACCCTATACCGTACACGGACCCCTCCCCGAACCCGTACCCTAAGCCGTACCCTAAACCTAACCCTAAGCCTAACCCTAACCCTAGGCTACCCTTGACTGCTTCTGCCTCCAATAGATTTCCTAAGCACTAGTGTTTTAAGGAACAGCTTAAAAAGGGAATCCTAATGTGATTTCTTTATAATGGGTGTGTTCCTTATCTTATCCTAGTGTCTAAACTCTTCTCCATGGCTGGACCTCCAAATAATATTCCTTGACGTGCTAAGGAGTATCTAGAGAGTGGGATAGGTTTAATAACTACCCTAACCCTAACGCGTACCCTAACCCTAACCCCTACCCTAACCCTAACACATACCCTAATCCTAACCCGTACCCTAAACCGAGCCCTAACCCTACCCCTAACCCTAATCCATACCCTACACCGTACACGGACCCCTCCCCGAAACCGTACCCTAAGCCGTACCCTAACCCTAACCCTAAGCCTAACCCTAACCCTAGGCTACCCTTGACTGCTTCTGCCTCCAATAGATTTCCTAAGCACTAGTGTTTTAAGGAACAGCTTAAAAAGGGAATCCTAATGTGATTTCTTTACAATGGGTGTGTTCCTTATCTTATCCTAGTGTCTAAACTCTTCTCCATGGCTGAACCTCCAAATAATATTCCTTGACGTGCTAAGGGGTATCTAGAGAGTGGGATAGGTTTAATAACTACCCTAACCCTAATGCGTACCTTAACCCTAACCCCTACCCTAACCCTAACACGTACCCTAATCCTAACCCGTACCCTAAACCGAGCCCTAACCCTAACACTAACCCTAACCCTAACACTAACCCATACCCTACGCCGTACCTGAACACCTCCCCGAACCCGTACCCTAAGCCGTACCCTAACCCTAACCCTAAGCCTAACCCTAACCCTAGGCTACCCTTGACTGCGTCTGCCTCCAATAGATTTTCTAAGCACTAGTGTTTTAAGGAACAGCTTAAAAAGAGAATCCTAATGTGATTTCTTTATAATGGGTGTGTTCCTTATCTTATCCTAGTGTCTAAACGCTTCTCCAGGGTTGGACCCCCAAATAATATTCCTTTACGTGCTAAGGGGTATCTAGAGAGTGGGATAGGTTTAATAACTACCCTAACCCTAACGCGTACCCTAACCCTAACCCTTACCCTAACCCTAACACGTACCCTAATCCTAACCCGTACCCTAAACCGAGCCCTTACCCTAACCCTAACCCTAACCCTAACCCTAATCCATACCCTACACCGTACACGGACCCCTCCCCGAACCCGTACCCTAAGCCGTACCCTAACCCTAACCCTAAGCCTAACCCTAACCCTAGGCTACCCTTGACTGCTTCTGCCTCCAATAGATTTCCTAAGCACTAGTGTTTTAAGGAACAGCTTAAAAAGGGAATCCTAATGTGATTTCTTTATAATGGGTGTGTTCCTTATCTTATCCTAGTGTCTAAACTCTTCTCCATGGCTGGACCTCCAAATAATATTCCTTGACGTGCTAAGGGGTATCTAGAGAGTGGGATAGGTTTAATAACTACCCTAACCCTAACGCGTACCTTAACCCTAACCCCTACCCTAACCCTAACACGTACCCTAATCCTAACCCGTACCCTAACCGAGCCCTAACCCTAACACTAACCCTAACCCTAACCCTAACCCATACCCTACGCCGTACCTGAACACCTCCCCGAACCCGTACCCTAAGCCGTACCCTAACCCTAACCCTAAGCCTAACCCTAACCCTAGGCTACCCTTGACTGCTTCTGCCTCCAATAGATTTCCTAAGCACTAGTGTTTTAAGGAACAGCTTAAAAAGAGAATCCTAATGTGATTTCTTGATAATGGGTGTGTTCCTTATCTTATCCTAGTGTCTAAACTCTTCTCCATGGCTGGACCCCCAAATAATATTCCTTTACGTGCTAAGGGGTATCTAGAGAGTGGGATAGGTTAAATAACTACCCTAACCCTAACGCGTACCCTAACCCTAACCCCTACCCTAACCCTAACACGTACCCTAATCCTAACCCGTACCCTAAACCGAGCCCTAACCCTAACACTAACCCTAACCCTAACCCTAACCCATACCCTACGCCGTACCCGAACACCTCCCCGAACCCCTTCCCTAAGCCGTACCCTAACCCTAACCCTAAGCCTAACCCTAACCCTAGGCTACCCTTGACTGCTTCTGCCTCCAATAGATTTCCTAAGCACTAGTGTTTTAAGGAACAGCTTAAAAAGAGAATCCTAATGTGATTTCTTTATAATGGGTGTGTTCCTTATCTTATCCTAGTGTCTAAACTCTTCTCCAGGGCAGGACCCCCAAATAATATTCCTTTACGTGCTAAGGGGTGTCTAGAGAGTGGGATAGGTTTAATAACTACCCTAACCCTAACGCGTACCCTAACCCTAACCCCTACCCTAACCCTAACACGTACCCTAATCCTAACCCGTACCCTAAACCGAGCCCTAACCCTACCCCTAACCCTAATCCATACCCTACACCGTACACGGACCCCTCCCCGAACCCGTACCCTAAGCCGTACCCTAACCCTAACCCTAAGCCTAACCCTAACCCTAGGCTACCCTTGACTGCTTCTGCCTCCAATAGATTTCCTAAGCACTAGTGTTTTAAGGAACAGCTTAAAAAGGGAATCCTAATGTGATTTCTTTACAATGGGTGTGTTCCTTATCTTATCCTAGTGTCTAAACTCTTCTCCATGGCTGAACCTCCAAATAATATTCCTTGACGTGCTAAGGGGTATCTAGAGAGTGGGATAGGTTTAATAACTACCCTAACCCTAACGCGTACCTTAACCCTAACCCCTACCCTAACCCTAACACGTACCCTAATCCTAACCCGTACCCTAAACCTAGCCCTAACCCTAACACTAACCCTAACCCTAACCCTAACCCATACCCTACGCCGTACCTGAACACCTCCCCGAACCCGTACCCTAAGCCGTACCCTAACCCTAACCCTAAGCCTAACCCTAACCCTAGGCTACCCTTGACTGCTTCTGCCTCCAATAGATTTCCTAAGCACTAGTGTTTTAAGGAACAGCTTAAAAAGAGAATCCTAATGTGATTTCTTTATAATGGGTGTGTTCCTTATCTTATCCTAGTGTCTAAACTCTTCTCCATGGCTGGACCCCCAAATAATATTCCTTTACGTGCTAAGGGGTATCTAGAGAGTGGGATAGGTTAAATAACTACCTTAACCCTAACGCGTACCCTAACCCTAACCCCTACCCTAAACCTAACACGTACCCTAATCCTAACCCTTAACCTAAACTGAGCCCTAACCCTAACACTAACCCTAACCCTATCCCTAACCTATACCCTACGCCGTACCCGAACCCCTCCCCGAACCCGTACCCTAAGCCGTACCCTAACCATAACCCTAAGCCTAACCCTAACCCTAGGCTACCCTTGACTGCTTCTGCCTCCAATAGATTTCCTAAGCACTATTGTTTTAAGGAACAGCTTAAAAAGAGAATCCTAATGTGATTTCTTTATAATGGGTGTGTTCCTTATCTTATCCTAGTGTCTAAACTCTTCTCCAGGGCTGGACCCCCAAATAATATTCCTTTACGTGCTAAGGGGTATCTAGAGAGTGGGATAGGTTTAATAACTACCCTAACCCTAACGCGTACCCTAACCCTAACCCCTACCCTAACCCTAACACGTACCCTAATCCTAACCCGTACCCTAAACCGAGCCCTAACCCTAACACTAACCCTAACCCTATCTGTAACCTATACCCTACGCCGTACCTGAACCCCTCCCCGAACCCGTAACCTAAGCCGTACCCTAATCCTAACCCTAAGCCTAACCCTAACCCTAGGCTACCCTTGACTGCGTCTGCCTCCAATAGATTTCCTAAGCACTAGTGTTTTAAGGAACAGCTTAAAAAGAGAATCCTAATGTGATTTCTTTATAATGGGTGTGTTCCTTATCTTATCCTAGTGTCTAAACTCTTCTCCAGGGCTGGACCCCCAAATAATATTCCTTTACGTGCTAAGGGGTATCTAGAGAGTGGGATAGGTTTAATAACTACCCTAACCCTAACGCGTACCCTAACCCTAACCCCTACCCTAACCCTAACACGTACCCTAATCCTAACCCGTACCCTAAACCGAGCCCTAAGCCTAACACTAACCCTAACCCTAACCCTAATCCATACACTACACCGTACACGGAACCCTCCCCGAACCTGTACCCTAAGCCGTACCCTAACCCTAACCCTAAGCCTAACCCTAACCTTAGGCTACCCTTGACTGCTTCTGCCTCCAATAGATTTCCTAAGCACTAGTGTTTTAAGGAACAGCTTAAAAAGGGAATCCTAATGTGTTTTCTTTATAATGGGTGTGTTCCTTATCTTATCCTAGTGTCTAAACTCTTCTCCATGGCTGGACCTCCAAATAATATTCCTTGACGTGCTAAGGGGTATCTAGAGAGTGGGATAGGTTTAATAACTACCCTAACCCTAACGCGTACCCTAACCCTAACCCCTACCCTAACCCTAACACGTACCCTAATCCTAACCCGTACCCTAAACCGAGCCCTAACCCTAACACTAACCCTAACCCTAACCCTAATCCATACCCTATACCGTACACGGACCCCTCCCCGAACCCGTACCCTAAGCCGTACCCTAAACCTAACCCTAAGCCTAACCCTAACCCTAGGCTACCCTTGACTGCTTCTGCCTCCAATAGATTTCCTAAGCACTAGTGTTTTAAGGAACAGCTTAAAAAGGGAATCCTAATGTGATTTCTTTATAATGGGTGTGTTCCTTATCTTATCCTAGTGTCTAAACTCTTCTCCATGGCTGGACCTCCAAATAATATTCCTTGAAGTGCTAAGGAGTATCTAGAGAGTGGGATAGGTTTAATAACTACCCTAACCCTAACGCGTACCCTAACCCTAACCCCTACCCTAACCCTAACACATACCCTAATCCTAACCCGTACCCTAAACCGAGCCCTAACCCTACCCCTAACCCTAATCCATACCCTACACCGTACACGGACCCCTCCCCGAAACCGTACCCTAAGCCGTACCCTAACCCTAACCCTAAGCCTAACCCTAACCCTAGGCTACCCTTGACTGCTTCTGCCTCCAATAGATTTCCTAAGCACTAGTGTTTTAAGGAACAGCTTAAAAAGGGAATCCTAATGTGATTTCTTTACAATGGGTGTGTTCCTTATCTTATCCTAGTGTCTAAACTCTTCTCCATGGCTGAACCTCCAAATAATATTCCTTGACGTGCTAAGGGGTATCTAGAGAGTGGGATAGGTTTAATAACTACCCTAACCCTAATGCGTACCTTAACCCTAACCCCTACCCTAACCCTAACACGTACCCTAATCCTAACCCGTACCCTAAACCGAGCCCTAACCCTAACACTAACCCTAACCCTAACCCTAACCCATACCCTACGCCGTACCTGAACACCTCCCCGAACCCGTACCCTAAGCCGTACCCTAACCCTAACCCTAAGCCTAACCCTAACCCTAGGCTACCCTTGACTGCTTCTGCCTCCAATAGATTTCCTAAGCACTAGTGTTTTAAGGAACAGCTTAAAAAGAGAATCCTAATGTGATTTCTTGATAATGGGTGTGTTCCTTATCTTATCCTAGTGTCTAAACTCTTCTCCATGGCTGGACCCCCAAATAATATTCCTTTACGTGCTAAGGGGTATCTAGAGAGTGGGATAGGTTAAATAACTACCCTAAGCCTAACGCGTACCCTAACCCTAACCCCTACCCTAAACCTAACACGTACCCTAATCCTAACCCTTAACCTAAACCGAGCCCTAACCCTAACACTAACCCTAACCCTATCCCTAACCTATACCCTACGCCGTACCCGAACCCCTCCCCGAACCCGTACCCTAAGCCGTACCCTAACCCTAACCCTAAGCCTAACCCTAACCCTGGGCTACCCTTGACTGCTTCTGCCTCCAATAGATTTCCTAAGCACTATTGTTTTAAGGAACAGCTTAAAAAGAGAATCCTAATGTGATTTCTTTATAATGGGTGTGTTCCTTATCTTATCCTAGTGTCTAAACTCTTCTCCATGGCTGGACCCCCAAATAATATTCCTTTACGTGCTAAGGGGTATGTAGAGAGTGGGATAGGTTGAATAACTACACTAACCCTAACGCGAAACCTAAGCCTAACCCCTACCCTAACCCTAACACGTACCCTAATCCTAACCCGTACCCTAAACCGAGCCCTAACCCTAACACTAACCCTAACCCTAACCCTAACCCATACCCTACACCGTACACGGACCCCTCCCCGAACCCGTACCCTAAGCCGTACCCTAATCCTAACCGTCACCCTAACCCTAACCCTAAGCTACCCTTTACTGCTTCTGCCTCCATTCGATTTCCTAAGCACTAGTGTTTTAAGGAACAGCTTAAAAAGAGAATCCTAATGTGATTTCTTTATAATGGGTGTGTTCCTTATCTTATCCTAGTGTCTAAACTCTTCTCCATGGCTGGACCCCCAAATAATATTCCTTTACGTGCTAAGGGGTATCTAGAGAGTGGGATAGGTTTAATAACTACCCTAACCCTAACGCGTACCTTAACCCTAACCCCTACCCTAACCCTAACACGTACCCTAATCCTAACCCGTACCCTAAACCGAGCCCTAACCCTAACACTAACCCTAACCCTAACCCTAACCCATACCCTACGCCATACCCGAACACCTCCCCGAACCCGTACCGTAAGCCGTACCCTAACCCTAACCCTAAGCCTAACCCTAACCCTAGGCTACCCTTGACTGCTTCTGCCTCCAATAGATTTCCTAAGCACTAGTGTTTTAAGGAACAGCTTAAAAAGAGAATCCTAATGTGATTTCTTTATAATGGGTGTGTTCCTTATCTTATCCTAGTGTCTAAACTCTTCTCCAGGGCTGGACCCCCAAATAATATTCCTTTACGTGCTAAGGGGTATCTAGAGAGTGGGATAGGTTTAATAACTACCCTAACCCTAACGCGTACCCTAACCCTAACCCTTACCCTAACCCTAACACGTACCCTAATCCTAACCCGTACCCTAAACCGAGCCCTAACCCTAACACTAACCCTAACCCTATCTCTAACCTATACCCTACGCCGTACCTGAACCCCTCCCCGAACCCGTAACCTAAGCCGTACCCTAATCCTAACCCTAAGCCTAACCCTAACCCTAGGCTACCCTTGACTGCGTCTGCCTCCAATAGATTTCCTAAGCACTAGTGTTTTAAGGAACAGCTTAAAAAGAGAATCCTAATGTGATTTCTTTATAATGGGTGTGTTCCTTATCTTATCCTAGTGTCTAAACGCTTCTCCAGGGTTGGACCCCCAAATAATGTTCCTTTACGTGCTAAGGGGTATCTAGAGAGTGGGATAGGTTTAATAACTACCCTAACCCTAACGCGTACCCTAACCCTAACCCCTACCCTAACCCTAACACGTACCCTAATCCTAACCCGTACCCTAAACCGAGCCCTAACCCTAACCCTAACCCTAACCCTAACCCTAATCCACACCCTACACCGTACACGGACCCCTTCCCGAACCCGTACCCTAAGCCGTACCCTAACCCTAACCCTAAGCCTAACCCTAACCCTAAGCCTAACCCTAACCCTAGGCTACCCTTGACTGCTTCTGCCTCCAATACATTTCCTAAGCACTAGTGTTTTAAGGAACAGCTTAAAAAGAGAATCCTAATGTGATTTCTTTATAATGGGTGTGTTCCTTATCTTATCCTAGTGTCTAAACTCTTCTCCAGGGCTGGACCCCCAAATAATATTCCTTTACGTGCTAAGGGGTATCTAGAGAGTGGGATAGGTTTAATAACTACCCTAACCCTAACGCGTACCCTAACCCTAACCCCTAACCTAACCCTAACACGTACCCTAATCCTAACCCGTACCCTAAACCGAGCCCTAACCCTAACACTAACCCTAACCCTATCTCTAACCTATACCCTATGCCGTACCTGAACCCCTCCCCGAACCCGTAACCTAAGCCGTACCCTAATCCTAACCCTAAGCCTAACCCTAACCCTAGGCTACCCTTGACTGCGTCTGCCTCCAATAGATTTCCTAAGCACTAGTGTTTTAAGGAACAGCTTAAAAAGAGAATCCTAATGTGATTTCTTTATAATGGGTGTGTTCCTTATCTTATCCTAGTGTCTAAACGCTTCTCCAGGGTTGGACCCCCAAATAATATTCCTTTACGTGCTAAGGGGTATCTAGAGAGTGGGATAGGTTTAATAACTACCCTAACCCTAACGCGTACCCTAACCCTAACCCCTACCCTAACCCTAACACGTACCCTAATCCTAACCCGTACCCTAAACCGAGCCCTAACCCTAACCCTAACCCTAACCCTAACCCTAATCCATACCCTACACCGTACACGGACCCCTCCCCGAACCCGTACCCTAAGCCGTACCCTAACCCTAACCCTAAGCCTAACCCTAACCCTAAGCCTAACCCTAACCCTAGGCTACCCTTGACTGCTTCTGCCTCCAATAGATTTCCTAAGCACTAGTGTTTTAAGGAACAGCTTAAAAAGAGAATCCTAATGTGATTTCTTTATAATGGGTGTGTTCCTTATCTTATCCTAGTGTCTAAACTCTTTTCCAGGGCTGGACCCCCAAATAATATTCCTTTACGTTCTAAGGGGTATCTAGAGAGTGGGATAGGTTTAATAACTACCCTAACCCTAACGCGTACCCTAACCCTAACCCCTACCCTAACCCTAACACGTACCCTAATCCTAACCCGTACCCTAAACCGAGCCCTAACCCTAACACTAACCCTAACCCTATCTCTAACCTATACCCTACGCCGTACCTGAACCCCTCCCCGAACCCGTAACCTAAGCCGTACCCTAATCCTAACCCTAAGCCTAACCCTAACCCTAGGCTACCCTTGACTGCGTCTGCCTCCAATAGATTTCCTAAGCACTAGTGTTTTAAGGAACAGCTTAAAAAGAGAATCCTAATGTGATTTCTTTATAATGGGTGTGTTCCTTATCTTATCCTAGTGTCTAAACGCTTCTCCAGGGTTGGACCCCCAAATAATATTCCTTTACGTGCTAAGGGGTATCTAGAGAGTGGGATAGGTTTAATAACTACCCTAACCCTAACGCGTACCCTAACCCTAACCCTTACCCTAACCCTAACACGTACCCTAATCCTAACCTGTACCCTAAACCGAGCCCTTACCCTAACCCTAACCCTAACCCTAACCCTAATCCATACCCTACACCGTACACGGACCCCTCCCCGAACCCGTACCCTAAGCCGTACCCTAACCCTAACCCTAAGCCTAACCCTAACCCTAGGCTACCCTTGACTGCTTCTGCCTCCAATAGATTTCCTAAGCACTAGTGTTTTAAGGAACAGCTTAAAAAGGGAATCCTAATGTGATTTCTTTATAATGGGTG
The DNA here is from genome assembly GCF_965194805.1 of Balaenoptera borealis. Taxonomy (NCBI): domain Eukaryota; kingdom Metazoa; phylum Chordata; class Mammalia; order Artiodactyla; family Balaenopteridae; genus Balaenoptera; species Balaenoptera borealis. The sequence continues at coordinate 40,959 of NW_028122252.1, forward strand.
TGTTCCTTATCTTATCCTAGTGTCTAAACTCTTCTCCATGGCTGGACCTCCAAATAATATTCCTTGACGTGCTAAGGGGTATCTAGAGAGTGGGATAGGTTTAATAACTACCCTAACCCTAACGCGTACCTTAACCCTAACCCCTACCCTAACCCTAACACGTACCCTAATCCTAACCCGTACCCTAACCGAGCCCTAACCCTAACACTAACCCTAACCCTAACCCTAACCCATACCCTACGCCGTACCTGAACACCTCCCCGAACCCGTACCCTAAGCCGTACCCTAACCCTAACCCTAAGCCTAACCCTAACCCTAGGCTACCCTTGACTGCTTCTGCCTCCAATAGATTTCCTAAGCACTAGTGTTTTAAGGAACAGCTTAAAAAGAGAATCCTAATGTGATTTCTTGATAATGGGTGTGTTCCTTATCTTATCCTAGTGTCTAAACTCTTCTCCATGGCTGGACCCCCAAATAATATTCCTTTACGTGCTAAGGGGTATCTAGAGAGTGGGATAGTTTAAATAACTACCCTAACCCTAACGCGTACCCTAACCCTAACCCCTACCCTAACCCTAACACGTACCCTAATCCTAACCCGTACCCTAAACCGAGCCCTAACCCTAACACTAACCCTAACCCTAACCCTAACCCATACCCTACGCCGTACCCGAACACCTCCCCGAACCCCTTCCCTAAGCCGTACCCTAACCCTAACCCTAAGCCTAACCCTAACCCTAGGCTACCCTTGACTGCTTCTGCCTCCAATAGATTTCCTAAGCACTAGTGTTTTAAGGAACAGCTTAAAAAGAGAATCCTAATGTGATTTCTTTATAATGGGTGTGTTCCTTATCTTATCCTAGTGTCTAAACTCTTCTCCAGGGCAGGACCCCCAAATAATATTCCTTTACGTGCTAAGGGGTGTCTAGAGAGTGGGATAGGTTTAATAACTACCCTAACCCTAACGCGTACCCTAACCCTAACCCCTACCCTAACCCTAACACGTACCCTAATCCTAACCCGTACCCTAAACCGAGCCCTAACCCTACCCCTAACCCTAATCCATACCCTACACCGTACACGGACCCCTCCCCGAACCCGTACCCTAAGCCGTACCCTAACCCTAACCCTAAGCCTAACCCTAACCCTAGGCTACCCTTGACTGCTTCTGCCTCCAATAGATTTCCTAAGCACTAGTGTTTTAAGGAACAGCTTAAAAAGGGAATCCTAATGTGATTTCTTTACAATGGGTGTGTTCCTTATCTTATCCTAGTGTCTAAACTCTTCTCCATGGCTGAACCTCCAAATAATATTCCTTGACGTGCTAAGGGGTATCTAGAGAGTGGGATAGGTTTAATAACTACCCTAACCCTAACGCGTACCTTAACCCTAACCCCTACCCTAACCCTAACACGTACCCTAATCCTAACCCGTACCCTAAACCTAGCCCTAACCCTAACACTAACCCTAACCCTAACCCTAACCCATACCCTACGCCGTACCTGAACACCTCCCCGAACCCGTACCCTAAGCCGTACCCTAACCCTAACCCTAAGCCTAACCCTAACCCTAGGCTACCCTTGACTGCTTCTGCCTCCAATAGATTTCCTAAGCACTAGTGTTTTAAGGAACAGCTTAAAAAGAGAATCCTAATGTGATTTCTTTATAATGGGTGTGTTCCTTATCTTATCCTAGTGTCTAAACTCTTCTCCATGGCTGGACCCCCAAATAATATTCCTTTACGTGCTAAGGGGTATCTAGAGAGTGGGATAGGTTAAATAACTACCCTAACCCTAACGCGTACCCTAACCCTAACCCCTACCCTAAACCTAACACGTACCCTAATCCTAACCCTTAACCTAAACTGAGCCCTAACCCTAACACTAACCCTAACCCTATCCCTAACCTATACCCTACGCCGTACCCGAACCCCTCCCCGAACCCGTACCCTAAGCCGTACCCTAACCATAACCCTAAGCCTAACCCTAACCCTAGGCTACCCTTGACTGCTTCTGCCTCCAATAGATTTCCTAAGCACTATTGTTTTAAGGAACAGCTTAAAAAGAGAATCCTAATGTGATTTCTTTATAATGGGTGTGTTCCTTATCTTATCCTAGTGTCTAAACTCTTCTCCAGGGCTGGACCCCCAAATAATATTCCTTTACGTGCTAAGGGGTATCTAGAGAGTGGGATAGGTTTAATAACTACCCTAACCCTAACGCGTACCCTAACCCTAACCCTTACCCTAACCCTAACACGTACCCTAATCCTAACCCGTACCCTAAACCGAGCCCTTACCCTAACCCTAACCCTAACCCTAACCCTAATCCATACCCTACACCGTACACGGACCCCTCCCCGAACCCGTACCCTAAGCCGTACCCTAACCCTAACCCTAAGCCTAACCCTAACCCTAGGCTACCCTTGACTGCTTCTGCCTCCAATAGATTTCCTAAGCACTAGTGTTTTAAGGAACAGCTTAAAAAGGGAATCCTAATGTGATTTCTTTATAATGGGTGTGTTCCTTATCTTATCCTAGTGTCTAAACTCTTCTCCATGGCTGGACCTCCAAATAATATTCCTTGACGTGCTAAGGGGTATCTAGAGAGTGGGATAGGTTTAATAACTACCCTAACCCTAACGCGTACCTTAACCCTAACCCCTACCCTAACCCTAACACGTACCCTAATCCTAACCCGTACCCTAACCGAGCCCTAACCCTAACACTAACCCTAACCCTAACCCTAACCCATACCCTACGCCGTACCTGAACACCTCCCCGAACCCGTACCCTAAGCCGTACCCTAACCCTAACCCTAAGCCTAACCCTAACCCTAGGCTACCCTTGACTGCTTCTGCCTCCAATAGATTTCCTAAGCACTAGTGTTTTAAGGAACAGCTTAAAAAGAGAATCCTAATGTGATTTCTTGATAATGGGTGTGTTCCTTATCTTATCCTAGTGTCTAAACTCTTCTCCATGGCTGGACCCCCAAATAATATTCCTTTACGTGCTAAGGGGTATCTAGAGAGTGGGATAGTTTAAATAACTACCCTAACCCTAACGCGTACCCTAACCCTAACCCCTACCCTAACCCTAACACGTACCCTAATCCTAACCCGTACCCTAAACCGAGCCCTAACCCTAACACTAACCCTAACCCTAACCCTAACCCATACCCTACGCCGTACCCGAACACCTCCCCGAACCCCTTCCCTAAGCCGTACCCTAACCCTAACCCTAAGCCTAACCCTAACCCTAGGCTACCCTTGACTGCTTCTGCCTCCAATAGATTTCCTAAGCACTAGTGTTTTAAGGAACAGCTTAAAAAGAGAATCCTAATGTGATTTCTTTATAATGGGTGTGTTCCTTATCTTATCCTAGTGTCTAAACTCTTCTCCAGGGCAGGACCCCCAAATAATATTCCTTTACGTGCTAAGGGGTGTCTAGAGAGTGGGATAGGTTTAATAACTACCCTAACCCTAACGCGTACCCTAACCCTAACCCCTACCCTAACCCTAACACGTACCCTAATCCTAACCCGTACCCTAAACCGAGCCCTAACCCTACCCCTAACCCTAATCCATACCCTACACCGTACACGGACCCCTCCCCGAACCCGTACCCTAAGCCGTACCCTAACCCTAACCCTAAGCCTAACCCTAACCCTAGGCTACCCTTGACTGCTTCTGCCTCCAATAGATTTCCTAAGCACTAGTGTTTTAAGGAACAGCTTAAAAAGGGAATCCTAATGTGATTTCTTTACAATGGGTGTGTTCCTTATCTTATCCTAGTGTCTAAACTCTTCTCCATGGCTGAACCTCCAAATAATATTCCTTGACGTGCTAAGGGGTATCTAGAGAGTGGGATAGGTTTAATAACTACCCTAACCCTAACGCGTACCTTAACCCTAACCCCTACCCTAACCCTAACACGTACCCTAATCCTAACCCGTACCCTAAACCTAGCCCTAACCCTAACACTAACCCTAACCCTAACCCTAACCCATACCCTACGCCGTACCTGAACACCTCCCCGAACCCGTACCCTAAGCCGTACCCTAACCCTAACCCTAAGCCTAACCCTAACCCTAGGCTACCCTTGACTGCTTCTGCCTCCAATAGATTTCCTAAGCACTAGTGTTTTAAGGAACAGCTTAAAAAGAGAATCCTAATGTGATTTCTTTATAATGGGTGTGTTCCTTATCTTATCCTAGTGTCTAAACTCTTCTCCATGGCTGGACCCCCAAATAATATTCCTTTACGTGCTAAGGGGTATCTAGAGAGTGGGATAGGTTAAATAACTACCCTAACCCTAACGCGTACCCTAACCCTAACCCCTACCCTAAACCTAACACGTACCCTAATCCTAACCCTTAACCTAAACTGAGCCCTAAACCTAACACTAACCCTAACCCTATCCCTAACCTATACCCTACGCCGTACCCGAACCCCTCCCCGAACCCGTACCCTAAGCCGTACCCTAACCATAACCCTAAGCCTAACCCTAACCCTAGGCTACCCTTGACTGCTTCTGCCTCCAATAGATTTCCTAAGCACTATTGTTTTAAGGAACAGCTTAAAAAGAGAATCCTAATGTGATTTCTTTATAATGGGTGTGTTCCTTATCTTATCCTAGTGTCTAAACTCTTCTCCAGGGCTGGACCCCCAAATAATATTCCTTTACGTGCTAAGGGGTATCTAGAGAGTGGGATAGGTTTAATAACTACCCTAACCCTAACGCGTACCCTAACCCTAACCCCTACCCTAACCCTAACACGTACCCTAATCCTAACCCGTACCCTAAACCGAGCCCTAACCCTAACACTAACCCTAACCCTATCTGTAACCTATACCCTACGCCGTACCTGAACCCCTCCCCGAACCCGTAACCTAAGCCGTACCCTAATCCTAACCCTAAGCCTAACCCTAACCCTAGGCTACCCTTGACTGCGTCTGCCTCCAATAGATTTCCTAAGCACTAGTGTTTTAAGGAACAGCTTAAAAAGAGAATCCTAATGTGATTTCTTTATAATGGGTGTGTTCCTTATCTTATCCTAGTGTCTAAACTCTTCTCCAGGGCTGGACCCCCAAATAATATTCCTTTACGTGCTAAGGGGTATCTAGAGAGTGGGATAGGTTTAATAACTACCCTAACCCTAACGCGTACCCTAACCCTAACCCCTACCCTAACCCTAACACGTACCCTAATCCTAACCCGTACCCTAAACCGAGCCCTAACCCTAACACTAACCCTAACCCTAACCCTAACCCATACCCTACGCCGTACCCGAACACCTCCCCGAACCCCTTCCCTAAGCCGTACCCTAACCCTAACCCTAAGCCTAACCCTAACCCTAGGCTACCCTTGACTGCTTCTGCCTCCAATAGATTTCCTAAGCACTAGTGTTTTAAGGAACAGCTTAAAAAGAGAATCCTAATGTGATTTCTTTATAATGGGTGTGTTCCTTATCTTATCCTAGTGTCTAAACTCTTCTCCAGGGCAGGACCCCCAAATAATATTCCTTTACGTGCTAAGGGGTGTCTAGAGAGTGGGATAGGTTTAATAACTACCCTAACCCTAACGCGTACCCTAACCCTAACCCCTACCCTAACCCTAACACGTACCCTAATCCTAACCCGTACCCTAAACCGAGCCCTAACCCTACCCCTAACCCTAATCCATACCCTACACCGTACACGGACCCCTCCCCGAACCCGTACCCTAAGCCGTACCCTAACCCTAACCCTAAGCCTAACCCTAACCCTAGGCTACCCTTGACTGCTTCTGCCTCCAATAGATTTCCTAAGCACTAGTGTTTTAAGGAACAGCTTAAAAAGGGAATCCTAATGTGATTTCTTTACAATGGGTGTGTTCCTTATCTTATCCTAGTGTCTAAACTCTTCTCCATGGCTGAACCTCCAAATAATATTCCTTGACGTGCTAAGGGGTATCTAGAGAGTGGGATAGGTTTAATAACTACCCTAACCCTAACGCGTACCTTAACCCTAACCCCTACCCTAACCCTAACACGTACCCTAATCCTAACCCGTACCCTAAACCTAGCCCTAACCCTAACACTAACCCTAACCCTAACCCTAACCCATACCCTACGCCGTACCTGAACACCTCCCCGAACCCGTACCCTAAGCCGTACCCTAACCCTAACCCTAAGCCTAACCCTAACCCTAGGCTACCCTTGACTGCTTCTGCCTCCAATAGATTTCCTAAGCACTAGTGTTTTAAGGAACAGCTTAAAAAGAGAATCCTAATGTGATTTCTTTATAATGGGTGTGTTCCTTATCTTATCCTAGTGTCTAAACTCTTCTCCATGGCTGGACCCCCAAATAATATTCCTTTACGTGCTAAGGGGTATCTAGAGAGTGGGATAGGTTAAATAACTACCCTAACCCTAACGCGTACCCTAACCCTAACCCCTACCCTAAACCTAACACGTACCCTAATCCTAACCCTTAACCTAAACTGAGCCCTAACCCTAACACTAACCCTAACCCTATCCCTAACCTATACCCTACGCCGTACCCGAACCCCTCCCCGAACCCGTACCCTAAGCCGTACCCTAACCATAACCCTAAGCCTAACCCTAACCCTAGGCTACCCTTGACTGCTTCTGCCTCCAATAGATTTCCTAAGCACTATTGTTTTAAGGAACAGCTTAAAAAGAGAATCCTAATGTGATTTCTTTATAATGGGTGTGTTCCTTATCTTATCCTAGTGTCTAAACTCTTCTCCAGGGCTGGACCCCCAAATAATATTCCTTTACGTGCTAAGGGGTATCTAGAGAGTGGGATAGGTTTAATAACTACCCTAACCCTAACGCGTACCCTAACCCTAACCCCTACCCTAACCCTAACACGTACCCTAATCCTAACCCGTACCCTAAACCGAGCCCTAACCCTAACACTAACCCTAACCCTATCTGTAACCTATACCCTACGCCGTACCTGAACCCCTCCCCGAACCCGTAACCTAAGCCGTACCCTAATCCTAACCCTAAGCCTAACCCTAACCCTAGGCTACCCTTGACTGCGTCTGCCTCCAATAGATTTCCTAAGCACTAGTGTTTTAAGGAACAGCTTAAAAAGAGAATCCTAATGTGATTTCTTTATAATGGGTGTGTTCCTTATCTTATCCTAGTGTCTAAACTCTTCTCCAGGGCTGGACCCCCAAATAATATTCCTTTACGTGCTAAGGGGTATCTAGAGAGTGGGATAGGTTTAATAACTACCCTAACCCTAACGCGTACCCTAACCCTAACCCCTACCCTAACCCTAACACGTACCCTAATCCTAACCCGTACCCTAAACCGAGCCCTAAGCCTAACACTAACCCTAACCCTAACCCTAATCCATACACTACACCGTACACGGAACCCTCCCCGAACCTGTACCCTAAGCCGTACCCTAACCCTAACCCTAAGCCTAACCCTAACCTTAGGCTACCCTTGACTGCTTCTGCCTCCAATAGATTTCCTAAGCACTAGTGTTTTAAGGAACAGCTTAAAAAGGGAATCCTAATGTGTTTTCTTTATAATGGGTGTGTTCCTTATCTTATCCTAGTGTCTAAACTCTTCTCCATTGCTGGACCTCCAAATAATATTCCTTGACGTGCTAAGGGGTATCTAGAGAGTGGGATAGGTTTAATAACTACCCTAACCCTAACGCGTACCCTAACCCTAACCCCTACCCTAACCCTAACACGTACCCTAATCCTAACCCGTACCCTAAACCGAGCCCTAACCCTAACACTAACCCTAACCCTAACCCTAATCCATACCCTATACCGTACACGGACCCCTCCCCGAACCCGTACCCTAAGCCGTACCCTAAACCTAACCCTAAGCCTAACCCTAACCCTAGGCTACCCTTGAGTGCTTCTGCCTCCAATAGATTTCCTAAGCACTAGTGTTTTAAGGAACAGCTTAAAAAGGGAATCCTAATGTGATTTCTTTATAATGGGTGTGTTCCTTATCTTATCCTAGTGTCTAAACTCTTCTCCATGGCTGGACCTCCAAATAATATTCCTTGACGTGCTAAGGAGTATCTAGAGAGTGGGATAGGTTTAATAACTACCCTAACCCTAACGCGTACCCTAACCCTAACCCCTACCCTAACCCTAACACATACCCTAATCCTAACCCGTACCCTAAACCGAGCCCTAACCCTACCCCTAACCCTAATCCATACCCTACACCGTACACGGACCCCTCCCCGAAACCGTACCCTAAGCCGTACCCTAACCCTAACCCTAAGCCTAACCCTAACCCTAGGCTACCCTTGACTGCTTCTGCCTCCAATAGATTTCCTAAGCACTAGTGTTTTAAGGAACAGCTTAAAAAGGGAATCCTAATGTGATTTCTTTACAATGGGTGTGTTCCTTATCTTATCCTAGTGTCTAAACTCTTCTCCATGGCTGAACCTCCAAATAATATTCCTTGACGTGCTAAGGGGTATCTAGAGAGTGGGATAGGTTTAATAACTACCCTAACCCTAACGCGTACCTTAACCCTAACCCCTACCCTAACCCTAACACGTACCCTAATCCTAACCCATACCCTAAACCGAGCCCTAACCCTAACACTAACCCTAACCCTAACCCTAACCCATACCCTACGCCGTACCTGAACACCTCCCCGAACCCGTACCCTAAGCCGTACCCTAACCCTAACCCTAAGCCTAACCCTAACCCTAGGCTACCCTTGACTGCTTCTGCCTCCAATAGATTTCCTAAGCACTAGTGTTTTAAGGAACAGCTTAAAAAGAGAATCCTAATGTGATTTCTTGATAATGGGTGTGTTCCTTATCTTATCCTAGTGTCTAAACTCTTCTCCATGGCTGGACCCCCAAATAATATTCCTTTACGTGCTAAGGGGTATCTAGAGAGTGGGATAGGTTAAATAACTACCCTAAGCCTAACGCGTACCCTAACCCTAACCCCTACCCTAAACCTAACACGTACCCTAATCCTAACCCTTAACCTAAACCGAGCCCTAACCCTAACACTAACCCTAACCCTATCCCTAACCTATACCCTACGCCGTACCCGAACCCCTCCCCGAACCCGTACCCTAAGCCGTACCCTAACCCTAACCCTAAGCCTAACCCTAACCCTGGGCTACCCTTGACTGCTTCTGCCTCCAATAGATTTCCTAAGCACTATTGTTTTAAGGAACAGCTTAAAAAGAGAATCCTAATGTGATTTCTTTATAATGGGTGTGTTCCTTATCTTATCCTAGTGTCTAAACTCTTCTCCATGGCTGGACCCCCAAATAATATTCCTTTACGTGCTAAGGGGTATGTAGAGAGTGGGATAGGTTGAATAACTACACTAACCCTAACGCGAAACCTAAGCCTAACCCCTACCCTAACCCTAACACGTACCCTAATCCTAACCCGTACCCTAAACCGAGCCCTAACCCTAACACTAACCCTAACCCTAACCCTAACCCATACCCTACACCGTACACGGACCCCTCCCCGAACCCGTACCCTAAGCCGTACCCTAATCCTAACCGTCACCCTAACCCTAACCCTAAGCTACCCTTTACTGCTTCTGCCTCCATTCGATTTCCTAAGCACTAGTGTTTTAAGGAACAGCTTAAAAAGAGAATCCTAATGTGATTTCTTTATAATGGGTGTGTTCCTGATCTTATCCTAGTGTCTAAACTCTTCTCCATGGCTGGACCCCCAAATAATATTCCTTTACGTGCTAAGGGGTATCTAAAGAGTGGGATAGGTTTAATAACTACCCTAACCCTAACGCGTACCTTAACCCTAACCCCTACCCTAACCCTAACACGTACCCTAATCCTAACCCGTACCCTAAACCGAGCCCTAACCCTAACACTAACCCTAACCCATACCCTACGCCATACCCGAACACCTCCCCGAACCCGTACCGTAAGCCGTACCCTAACCCTAACCCTAAGCCTAAACCTAACCCTAGGCTACCCTTGACTGCTTCTGCCTCCAATAGATTTCCTAAGCACTAGTGTTTTAAGGAACAGCTTAAAAAGAGAATCCTAATGTGATTTCTTTATAATGGGTGTGTTCCTTATCTTATCCTAGTGTCTAAACTCTTCTCCAGGGCTGGACCCCCAAATAATATTCCTTTACGTGCTAAGGGGTATCTAGAGAGTGGGATAGGTTTAATAACTACCCTAACCCTAACGCGTACCCTAACCCTAACCCTTACCCTAACCCTAACACGTACCCTAATCCTAACCCGTACCCTAAACCGAGCCCTAACCCTAACACTAACCCTAACCCTATCTCTAACCTATACCCTACGCCGTACCTGAACCCCTCCCCGAACCCGTAACCTAAGCCGTACCCTAATCCTAACCCTAAGCCTAACCCTAACCCTAGGCTACCCTTGACTGCGTCTGCCTCCAATAGATTTCCTAAGCACTAGTGTTTTAAGGAACAGCTTAAAAAGAGAATCCTAATGTGATTTCTTTATAATGGGTGTGTTCCTTATCTTATCCTAGTGTCTAAACGCTTCTCCAGGGTTGGACCCCCAAATAATGTTCCTTTACGTGCTAAGGGGTATCTAGAGAGTGGGATAGGTTTAATAACTACCCTAACCCTAACGCGTACCCTAACCCTAACCCCTACCCTAACCCTAACACGTACCCTAATCCTAACCCGTACCCTAAACCGAGCCCTAACCCTAACCCTAACCCTAACCCTAACCCTAATCCACACCCTACACCGTACACGGACCCCTTCCCGAACCCGTACCCTAAGCCGTACCCTAACCCTAACCCTAAGCCTAACCCTAACCCTAAGCCTAACCCTAACCCTAGGCTACCCTTGACTGCTTCTGCCTCCAATAGATTTCCTAAGCACTAGTGTTTTAAGGAACAGCTTAAAAAGAGAATCCTAATGTGATTTCTTTATAATGGGTGTGTTCCTTATCTTATCCTAGTGTCTAAACTCTTCTCCAGGGCTGGACCCCCAAATAATATTCCTTTACGTGCTAAGGGGTATCTAGAGAGTGGGATAGGTTTAATAACTACCCTAACCCTAACGCGTACCCTAACCCTAACCCCTACCCTAACCCTAACACGTACCCTAATCCTAACCCGTACCCTAAACCGAGCCCTAACCCTAACACTAACCCTAACCCTATCTCTAACCTATACCCTATGCCGTACCTGAACCCCTCCCCGAACCCGTAACCTAAGCCGTACCCTAATCCTAACCCTAAGCCTAACCCTAACCCTAGGCTACCCTTGACTGCGTCTGCCTCCAATAGATTTCCTAAGCACTAGTGTTTTAAGGAACAGCTTAAAAAGAGAATCCTAATGTGATTTCTTTATAATGGGTGTGTTCCTTATCTTATCCTAGTGTCTAAACGCTTCTCCAGGGTTGGACCCCCAAATAATATTCCTTTACGTGCTAAGGGGTATCTAGAGAGTGGGATAGGTTTAATAACTACCCTAACCCTAACGCGTACCCTAACCCTAACCCCTACCCTAACCCTAACACGTACCCTAATCCTAACCCGTACCCTAAACCGAGCCCTAACCCTAACCCTAACCCTAACCCTAACCCTAATCCATACCCTACACCGTACACGGACCCCTCCCCGAACCCGTACCCTAAGCCGTACCCTAACCCTAACCCTAAGCCTAACCCTAACCCTAAGCCTAACCCTAACCCTAGGCTACCCTTGACTGCTTCTGCCTCCAATAGATTTCCTAAGCACTAGTGTTTTAAGGAACAGCTTAAAAAGAGAATCCTAATGTGATTTCTTTATAATGGGTGTGTTCCTTATCTTATCCTAGTGTCTAAACTCTTCTCCAGGGCTGGACCCCCAAATAATATTCCTTTACGTTCTAAGGGGTATCTAGAGAGTGGGATAGGTTTAATAACTACCCTAACCCTAACGCGTACCCTAACCCTAACCCCTACCCTAACCCTAACACGTACCCTAATCCTAACCCGTACCCTAAACCGAGCCCTAACCCTAACACTAACCCTAACCCTATCTCTAACCTATACCCTACGCCGTACCTGAACCCCTCCCCGAACCCGTAACCTAAGCCGTACCCTAATCCTAACCCTAAGCCTAACCCTAACCCTAGGCTACCCTTGACTGCGTCTGCCTCCAATAGATTTCCTAAGCACTAGTGTTTTAAGGAACAGCTTAAAAAGAGAATCCTAATGTGATTTCTTTATAATGGGTGTGTTCCTTATCTTATCCTAGTGTCTAAACGCTTCTCCAGGGTTGGACCCCCAAATAATATTCCTTTACGTGCTAAGGGGTATCTAGAGAGTGGGATAGGTTTAATAACTACCCTAACCCTAACGCGTACCCTAACCCTAACCCTTACCCTAACCCTAACACGTACCCTAATCCTAACCCGTACCCTAAACCGAGCCCTTACCCTAACCCTAACCCTAACCCTAACCCTAATCCATACCCTACACCGTACACGGACCCCTCCCCGAACCCGTACCCTAAGCCGTACCCTAACCCTAACCCTAAGCCTAACCCTAACCCTAGGCTACCCTTGACTGCTTCTGCCTCCAATAGATTTCCTAAGCACTAGTGTTTTAAGGAACAGCTTAAAAAGGGAATCCTAATGTGATTTCTTTATAATGGGTGTGTTCCTTATCTTATCCTAGTGTCTAAACTCTTCTCCATGGCTGGACCTCCAAATAATATTCCTTGACGTGCTAAGGGGTATCTAGAGAGTGGGATAGGTTTAATAACTACCCTAACCCTAACGCGTACCTTAACCCTAACCCCTACCCTAACCCTAACACGTACCCTAATCCTAACCCGTACCCTAACCGAGCCCTAACCCTAACACTAACCCTAACCCTAACCCTAACCCATACCCTACGCCGTACCTGAACACCTCCCCGAACCCGTACCCTAAGCCGTACCCTAACCCTAACCCTAAGCCTAACCCTAACCCTAGGCTACCCTTGACTGCTTCTGCCTCCAATAGATTTCCTAAGCACTAGTGTTTTAAGGAACAGCTTAAAAAGAGAATCCTAATGTGATTTCTTGATAATGGGTGTGTTCCTTATCTTATCCTAGTGTCTAAACTCTTCTCCATGGCTGGACCCCCAAATAATATTCCTTTACGTGCTAAGGGGTATCTAGAGAGTGGGATAGTTTAAATAACTACCCTAACCCTAACGTGTACCCTAACCCTAACCCCTACCCTAACCCTAACACGTACCCTAATCCTAACCCGTACCCTAAACCGAGCCCTAACCCTAACACTAACCCTAACCCTAACCCTAACCCATACCCTACGCCGTACCCGAACACCGCCCCGAACCCCTTCCCTAAGCCGTACCCTAACCCTAACCCTAAGCCTAACCCTAACCCTAGGCTACCCTTGACTGCTTCTGCCTCCAATAGATTTCCTAAGCACTAGTGTTTTAAGGAACAGCTTAAAAAGAGAATCCTAATGTGATTTCTTTATAATGGGTGTGTTCCTTATCTTATCCTAGTGTCTAAACTCTTCTCCAGGGCAGGACCCCCAAATAATATTCCTTTACGTGCTAAGGGGTGTCTAGAGAGTGGGATAGGTTTAATAACTACCCTAACCCTAACGCGTACCCTAACCCTAACCCCTACCCTAACCCTAACACGTACCCTAATCCTAACCCGTACCCTAAACCGAGCCCTAACCCTACCCCTAACCCTAATCCATACCCTACACCGTACACGGACCCCTCCCCGAACCCGTACCCTAAGCCGTACCCTAACCCTAACCCTAAGCCTAACCCTAACCCTAGGCTACCCTTGACTGCTTCTGCCTCCAATAGATTTCCTAAGCACTAGTGTTTTAAGGAACAGCTTAAAAAGGGAATCCTAATGTGATTTCTTTACAATGGGTGTGTTCCTTATCTTATCCTAGTGTCTAAACTCTTCTCCATGGCTGAACCTCCAAATAATATTCCTTGACGTGCTAAGGGGTATCTAGAGAGTGGGATAGGTTTAATAACTACCCTAACCCTAACGCGTACCTTAACCCTAACCCCTACCCTAACCCTAACACGTACCCTAATCCTAACCCGTACCCTAAACCTAGCCCTAACCCTAACACTAACCCTAACCCTAACCCTAACCCATACCCTACGCCGTACCTGAACACCTCCCCGAACCCGTACCCTAAGCCGTACCCTAACCCTAACCCTAAGCCTAACCCTAACCCTAGGCTACCCTTGACTGCTTCTGCCTCCAATAGATTTCCTAAGCACTAGTGTTTTAAGGAACAGCTTAAAAAGAGAATCCTAATGTGATTTCTTTATAATGGGTGTGTTCCTTATCTTATCCTAGTGTCTAAACTCTTCTCCATGGCTGGACCCCCAAATAATATTCCTTTACGTGCTAAGGGGTATCTAGAGAGTGGGATAGGTTAAATAACTACCCTAACCCTAACGCGTACCCTAACCCTAACCCCTACCCTAAACCTAACACGTACCCTAATCCTAACCCTTAACCTAAACTGAGCCCTAACCCTAACACTAACCCTAACCCTATCCCTAACCTATACCCTACGCCGTACCCGAACCCCTCCCCGAACCCGTACCCTAAGCCGTACCCTAACCATAACCCTAAGCCTAACCCTAACCCTAGGCTACCCTTGACTGCTTCTGCCTCCAATAGATTTCCTAAGCACTATTGTTTTAAGGAACAGCTTAAAAAGAGAATCCTAATGTGATTTCTTTATAATGGGTGTGTTCCTTATCTTATCCTAGTGTCTAAACTCTTCTCCAGGGCTGGACCCCCAAATAATATTCCTTTACGTGCTAAGGGGTATCTAGAGAGTGGGATAGGTTTAATAACTACCCTAACCCTAACGCGTACCCTAACCCTAACCCCTACCCTAACCCTAACACGTACCCTAATCCTAACCCGTACCCTAAACCGAGCCCTAACCCTAACACTAACCCTAACCCTATCTGTAACCTATACCCTACGCCGTACCTGAACCCCTCCCCGAACCCGTAACCTAAGCCGTACCCTAATCCTAACCCTAAGCCTAACCCTAACCCTAGGCTACCCTTGACTGCTTCTGCCTCCAATAGATTTCCTAAGCACTAGTGTTTTAAGGAACAGCTTAAAAAGGGAATCCTAATGTGATTTCTTTATAATGGGTGTGTTCCTTATCTTATCCTAGTGTCTAAACTCTTCTCCATGGCTGGACCTCCAAATAATATTCCTTGACGTGCTAAGGGGTATCTAGAGAGTGGGATAGGTTTAATAACTACCCTAACCCTAACGCGTACCTTAACCCTAACCCCTACCCTAACCCTAACACGTACCCTAATCCTAACCCGTACCCTAACCGAGCCCTAACCCTAACACTAACCCTAACCCTAACCCTAACCCATACCCTACGCCGTACCTGAACACCTCCCCGAACCCGTACCCTAAGCCGTACCCTAACCCTAACCCTAAGCCTAACCCTAACCCTAGGCTACCCTTGACTGCTTCTGCCTCCAATAGATTTCCTAAGCACTAGTGTTTTAAGGAACAGCTTAAAAAGAGAATCCTAATGTGATTTCTTGATAATGGGTGTGTTCCTTATCTTATCCTAGTGTCTAAACTCTTCTCCATGGCTGGACCCCCAAATAATATTCCTTTACGTGCTAAGGGGTATCTAGAGAGTGGGATAGTTTAAATAACTACCCTAACCCTAACGCGTACCCTAACCCTAACCCCTACCCTAACCCTAACACGTACCCTAATCCTAACCCGTACCCTAAACCGAGCCCTAACCCTAACACTAACCCTAACCCTAACCCTAACCCATACCCTACGCCGTACCCGAACACCTCCCCGAACCCCTTCCCTAAGCCGTACCCTAACCCTAACCCTAAGCCTAACCCTAACCCTAGGCTACCCTTGACTGCTTCTGCCTCCAATAGATTTCCTAAGCACTAGTGTTTTAAGGAACAGCTTAAAAAGAGAATCCTAATGTGATTTCTTTATAATGGGTGTGTTCCTTATCTTATCCTAGTGTCTAAACTCTTCTCCATGGCTGAACCTCCAAATAATATTCCTTGACGTGCTAAGGGGTATCTAGAGAGTGGGATAGGTTTAATAACTACCCTAACCCTAACGCGTACCTTAACCCTAACCCCTACCCTAACCCTAACACGTACCCTAATCCTAACCCATACCCTAAACCGAGCCCTAACCCTAACACTAACCCTAACCCTAACCCTAACCCATACCCTACGCCGTACCTGAACACCTCCCCGAACCCGTACCCTAAGCCGTACCCTAACCCTAACCCTAAGCCTAACCCTAACCCTAGGCTACCCTTGACTGCTTCTGCCTCCAATAGATTTCCTAAGCACTAGTGTTTTAAGGAACAGCTTAAAAAGAGAATCCTAATGTGATTTCTTGATAATGGGTGTGTTCCTTATCTTATCCTAGTGTCTAAACTCTTCTCCATGGCTGGACCCCCAAATAATATTCCTTTACGTGCTAAGGGGTATCTAGAGAGTGGGATAGGTTAAATAACTACCCTAAGCCTAACGCGTACCCTAACCCTAACCCCTACCCTAAACCTAACACGTACCCTAATCCTAACCCTTAACCTAAACCGAGCCCTAACCCTAACACTAACCCTAACCCTATCCCTAACCTATACCCTACGCCGTACCCGAACCCCTCCCCGAACCCGTACCCTAAGCCGTACCCTAACCCTAACCCTAAGCCTAACCCTAACCCTGGGCTACCCTTGACTGCTTCTGCCTCCAATAGATTTCCTAAGCACTATTGTTTTAAGGAACAGCTTAAAAAGAGAATCCTAATGTGATTTCTTTATAATGGGTGTGTTCCTTATCTTATCCTAGTGTCTAAACTCTTCTCCATGGCTGGACCCCCAAATAATATTCCTTTACGTGCTAAGGGGTATGTAGAGAGTGGGATAGGTTGAATAACTACACTAACCCTAACGCGAAACCTAAGCCTAACCCCTACCCTAACCCTAACACGTACCCTAATCCTAACCCGTACCCTAAACCGAGCCCTAACCCTAACACTAACCCTAACCCTAACCCTAACCCATACCCTACACCGTACACGGACCCCTCCCCGAACCCGTACCCTAAGCCGTACCCTAATCCTAACCGTCACCCTAACCCTAACCCTAAGCTACCCTTTACTGCTTCTGCCTCCATTCGATTTCCTAAGCACTAGTGTTTTAAGGAACAGCTTAAAAAGAGAATCCTAATGTGATTTCTTTATAATGGGTGTGTTCCTGATCTTATCCTAGTGTCTAAACTCTTCTCCATGGCTGGACCCCCAAATAATATTCCTTTACGTGCTAAGGGGTATCTAAAGAGTGGGATAGGTTTAATAACTACCCTAACCCTAACGCGTACCTTAACCCTAACCCCTACCCTAACCCTAACACGTACCCTAATCCTAACCCGTACCCTAAACCGAGCCCTAACCCTAACACTAACCCTAACCCTAACCCTAACCCATACCCTACGCCATACCCGAACACCTCCCCGAACCCGTACCGTAAGCCGTACCCTAACCCTAACCCTAAGCCTAAACCTAACCCTAGGCTACCCTTGACTGCTTCTGCCTCCAATAGATTTCCTAAGCACTAGTGTTTTAAGGAACAGCTTAAAAAGAGAATCCTAATGTGATTTCTTTATAATGGGTGTGTTCCTTATCTTATCCTAGTGTCTAAACTCTTCTCCAGGGCTGGACCCCCAAATAATATTCCTTTACGTGCTAAGGGGTATCTAGAGAGTGGGATAGGTTTAATAACTACCCTAACCCTAACGCGTACCCTAACCCTAACCCTTACCCTAACCCTAACACGTACCCTAATCCTAACCCGTACCCTAAACCGAGCCCTAACCCTAACACTAACCCTAACCCTATCTCTAACCTATACCCTACGCCGTACCTGAACCCCTCCCCGAACCCGTAACCTAAGCCGTACCCTAATCCTAACCCTAAGCCTAACCCTAACCCTAGGCTACCCTTGACTGCGTCTGCCTCCAATAGATTTCCTAAGCACTAGTGTTTTAAGGAACAGCTTAAAAAGAGAATCCTAATGTGATTTCTTTATAATGGGTGTGTTCCTTATCTTATCCTAGTGTCTAAACGCTTCTCCAGGGTTGGACCCCCAAATAATGTTCCTTTACGTGCTAAGGGGTATCTAGAGAGTGGGATAGGTTTAATAACTACCCTAACCCTAACGCGTACCCTAACCCTAACCCCTACCCTAACCCTAACACGTACCCTAATCCTAACCCGTACCCTAAACCGAGCCCTAACCCTAACCCTAACCCTAACCCTAACCCTAATCCACACCCTACACCGTACACGGACCCCTTCCCGAACCCGTACCCTAAGCCGTACCCTAACCCTAACCCTAAGCCTAACCCTAACCCTAAGCCTAACCCTAACCCTAGGCTACCCTTGACTGCTTCTGCCTCCAATAGATTTCCTAAGCACTAGTGTTTTAAGGAACAGCTTAAAAAGAGAATCCTAATGTGATTTCTTTATAATGGGTGTGTTCCTTATCTTATCCTAGTGTCTAAACTCTTCTCCAGGGCTGGACCCCCAAATAATATTCCTTTACGTGCTAAGGGGTATCTAGAGAGTGGGATAGGTTTAATAACTACCCTAACCCTAACGCGTACCCTAACCCTAACCCCTACCCTAACCCTAACACGTACCCTAATCCTAACCCGTACCCTAAACCGAGCCCTAACCCTAACACTAACCCTAACCCTATCTCTAACCTATACCCTATGCCGTACCTGAACCCCTCCCCGAACCCGTAACCTAAGCCGTACCCTAATCCTAACCCTAAGCCTAACCCTAACCCTAGGCTACCCTTGACTGCGTCTGCCTCCAATAGATTTCCTAAGCACTAGTGTTTTAAGGAACAGCTTAAAAAGAGAATCCTAATGTGATTTCTTTATAATGGGTGTGTTCCTTATCTTATCCTAGTGTCTAAACGCTTCTCCAGGGTTGGACCCCCAAATAATATTCCTTTACGTGCTAAGGGGTATCTAGAGAGTGGGATAGGTTTAATAACTACCCTAACCCTAACGCGTACCCTAACCCTAACCCCTACCCTAACCCTAACACGTACCCTAATCCTAACCCGTACCCTAAACCGAGCCCTAACCCTAACCCTAACCCTAACCCTAACCCTAATCCATACCCTACACCGTACACGGACCCCTCCCCGAACCCGTACCCTAAGCCGTACCCTAACCCTAACCCTAAGCCTAACCCTAACCCTAAGCCTAACCCTAACCCTAGGCTACCCTTGACTGCTTCTGCCTCCAATAGATTTCCTAAGCACTAGTGTTTTAAGGAACAGCTTAAAAAGAGAATCCTAATGTGATTTCTTTATAATGGGTGTGTTCCTTATCTTATCCTAGTGTCTAAACTCTTCTCCAGGGCTGGACCCCCAAATAATATTCCTTTACGTTCTAAGGGGTATCTAGAGAGTGGGATAGGTTTAATAACTACCCTAACCCTAACGCGTACCCTAACCCTAACCCCTACCCTAACCCTAACACGTACCCTAATCCTAACCCGTACCCTAAACCGAGCCCTAACCCTAACACTAACCCTAACCCTATCTCTAACCTATACCCTACGCCGTACCTGAACCCCTCCCCGAACCCGTAACCTAAGCCGTACCCTAATCCTAACCCTAAGCCTAACCCTAACCCTAGGCTACCCTTGACTGCGTCTGCCTCCAATAGATTTCCTAAGCACTAGTGTTTTAAGGAACAGCTTAAAAAGAGAATCCTAATGTGATTTCTTTATAATGGGTGTGTTCCTTATCTTATCCTAGTGTCTAAACGCTTCTCCAGGGTTGGACCCCCAAATAATATTCCTTTACGTGCTAAGGGGTATCTAGAGAGTGGGATAGGTTTAATAACTACCCTAACCCTAACGCGTACCCTAACCCTAACCCTTACCCTAACCCTAACACGTACCCTAATCCTAACCCGTACCCTAAACCGAGCCCTTACCCTAACCCTAACCCTAACCCTAACCCTAATCCATACCCTACACCGTACACGGACCCCTCCCCGAACCCGTACCCTAAGCCGTACCCTAACCCTAACCCTAAGCCTAACCCTAACCCTAGGCTACCCTTGACTGCTTCTGCCTCCAATAGATTTCCTAAGCACTAGTGTTTTAAGGAACAGCTTAAAAAGGGAATCCTAATGTGATTTCTTTATAATGGGTGTGTTCCTTATCTTATCCTAGTGTCTAAACTCTTCTCCATGGCTGGACCTCCAAATAATATTCCTTGACGTGCTAAGGGGTATCTAGAGAGTGGGATAGGTTTAATAACTACCCTAACCCTAACGCGTACCTTAACCCTAACCCCTACCCTAACCCTAACACGTACCCTAATCCTAACCCGTACCCTAACCGAGCCCTAACCCTAACACTAACCCTAACCCTAACCCTAACCCATACCCTACGCCGTACCTGAACACCTCCCCGAACCCGTACCCTAAGCCGTACCCTAACCCTAACCCTAAGCCTAACCCTAACCCTAGGCTACCCTTGACTGCTTCTGCCTCCAATAGATTTCCTAAGCACTAGTGTTTTAAGGAACAGCTTAAAAAGAGAATCCTAATGTGATTTCTTGATAATGGGTGTGTTCCTTATCTTATCCTAGTGTCTAAACTCTTCTCCATGGCTGGACCCCCAAATAATATTCCTTTACGTGCTAAGGGGTATCTAGAGAGTGGGATAGTTTAAATAACTACCCTAACCCTAACGCGTACCCTAACCCTAACCCCTACCCTAACCCTAACACGTACCCTAATCCTAACCCGTACCCTAAACCGAGCCCTAACCCTAACACTAACCCTAACCCTAACCCTAACCCATACCCTACGCCGTACCCGAACACCGCCCCGAACCCCTTCCCTAAGCCGTACCCTAACCCTAACCCTAAGCCTAACCCTAACCCTAGGCTACCCTTGACTGCTTCTGCCTCCAATAGATTTCCTAAGCACTAGTGTTTTAAGGAACAGCTTAAAAAGAGAATCCTAATGTGATTTCTTTATAATGGGTGTGTTCCTTATCTTATCCTAGTGTCTAAACTCTTCTCCAGGGCAGGACCCCCAAATAATATTCCTTTACGTGCTAAGGGGTGTCTAGAGAGTGGGATAGGTTTAATAACTACCCTAACCCTAACGCGTACCCTAACCCTAACCCCTACCCTAACCCTAACACGTACCCTAATCCTAACCCGTACCCTAAACCGAGCCCTAACCCTACCCCTAACCCTAATCCATACCCTACACCGTACACGGACCCCTCCCCGAACCCGTACCCTAAGCCGTACCCTAACCCTAACCCTAAGCCTAACCCTAACCCTAGGCTACCCTTGACTGCTTCTGCCTCCAATAGATTTCCTAAGCACTAGTGTTTTAAGGAACAGCTTAAAAAGGGAATCCTAATGTGATTTCTTTACAATGGGTGTGTTCCTTATCTTATCCTAGTGTCTAAACTCTTCTCCATGGCTGAACCTCCAA
The DNA here is from genome assembly GCF_965194805.1 of Balaenoptera borealis. Classification (NCBI taxonomy): domain Eukaryota; kingdom Metazoa; phylum Chordata; class Mammalia; order Artiodactyla; family Balaenopteridae; genus Balaenoptera; species Balaenoptera borealis. The sequence goes on from NW_028122252.1 coordinate 62,517, forward strand.
ATAATATTCCTTGACGTGCTAAGGGGTATCTAGAGAGTGGGATAGGTTTAATAACTACCCTAACCCTAACGCGTACCTTAACCCTAACCCCTACCCTAACCCTAACACGTACCCTAATCCTAACCCGTACCCTAAACCTAGCCCTAACCCTAACACTAACCCTAACCCTAACCCTAACCCATACCCTACGCCGTACCTGAACACCTCCCCGAACCCGTACCCTAAGCCGTACCCTAACCCTAACCCTAAGCCTAACCCTAACCCTAGGCTACCCTTGACTGCTTCTGCCTCCAATAGATTTCCTAAGCACTAGTGTTTTAAGGAACAGCTTAAAAAGAGAATCCTAATGTGATTTCTTTATAATGGGTGTGTTCCTTATCTTATCCTAGTGTCTAAACTCTTCTCCATGGCTGGACCCCCAAATAATATTCCTTTACGTGCTAAGGGGTATCTAGAGAGTGGGATAGGTTAAATAACTACCCTAACCCTAACGCGTACCCTAACCCTAACCCCTACCCTAAACCTAACACGTACCCTAATCCTAACCCTTAACCTAAACTGAGCCCTAACCCTAACACTAACCCTAACCCTATCCCTAACCTATACCCTACGCCGTACCCGAACCCCTCCCCGAACCCGTACCCTAAGCCGTACCCTAACCATAACCCTAAGCCTAACCCTAACCCTAGGCTACCCTTGACTGCTTCTGCCTCCAATAGATTTCCTAAGCACTATTGTTTTAAGGAACAGCTTAAAAAGAGAATCCTAATGTGATTTCTTTATAATGGGTGTGTTCCTTATCTTATCCTAGTGTCTAAACTCTTCTCCAGGGCTGGACCCCCAAATAATATTCCTTTACGTGCTAAGGGGTATCTAGAGAGTGGGATAGGTTTAATAACTACCCTAACCCTAACGCGTACCCTAACCCTAACCCCTACCCTAACCCTAACACGTACCCTAATCCTAACCCGTACCCTAAACCGAGCCCTAACCCTAACACTAACCCTAACCCTATCTGTAACCTATACCCTACGCCGTACCTGAACCCCTCCCCGAACCCGTAACCTAAGCCGTACCCTAATCCTAACCCTAAGCCTAACCCTAACCCTAGGCTACCCTTGACTGCTTCTGCCTCCAATAGATTTCCTAAGCACTAGTGTTTTAAGGAACAGCTTAAAAAGGGAATCCTAATGTGATTTCTTTATAATGGGTGTGTTCCTTATCTTATCCTAGTGTCTAAACTCTTCTCCATGGCTGGACCTCCAAATAATATTCCTTGACGTGCTAAGGGGTATCTAGAGAGTGGGATAGGTTTAATAACTACCCTAACCCTAACGCGTACCTTAACCCTAACCCCTACCCTAACCCTAACACATACCCTAATCCTAACCCGTACCCTAACCGAGCCCTAACCCTAACACTAACCCTAACCCTAACCCTAACCCATACCCTACGCCGTACCTGAACACCTCCCCGAACCCGTACCCTAAGCCGTACCCTAACCCTAACCCTAAGCCTAACCCTAACCCTAGGCTACCCTTGACTGCTTCTGCCTCCAATAGATTTCCTAAGCACTAGTGTTTTAAGGAACAGCTTAAAAAGAGAATCCTAATGTGATTTCTTGATAATGGGTGTGTTCCTTATCTTATCCTAGTGTCTAAACTCTTCTCCATGGCTGGACCCCCAAATAATATTCCTTTACGTGCTAAGGGGTATCTAGAGAGTGGGATAGTTTAAATAACTACCCTAACCCTAACGCGTACCCTAACCCTAACCCCTACCCTAACCCTAACACGTACCCTAATCCTAACCCGTACCCTAAACCGAGCCCTAACCCTAACACTAACCCTAACCCTAACCCTAACCCATACCCTACGCCGTACCCGAACACCTCCCCGAACCCCTTCCCTAAGCCGTACCCTAACCCTAACCCTAAGCCTAACCCTAACCCTAGGCTACCCTTGACTGCTTCTGCCTCCAATAGATTTCCTAAGCACTAGTGTTTTAAGGAACAGCTTAAAAAGAGAATCCTAATGTGATTTCTTTATAATGGGTGTGTTCCTTATCTTATCCTAGTGTCTAAACTCTTCTCCAGGGCAGGACCCCCAAATAATATTCCTTTACGTGCTAAGGGGTGTCTAGAGAGTGGGATAGGTTTAATAACTACCCTAACCCTAACGCGTACCCTAACCCTAACCCCTACCCTAACCCTAACACGTACCCTAATCCTAACCCGTACCCTAAACCGAGCCCTAACCCTACCCCTAACCCTAATCCATACCCTACACCGTACACGGACCCCTCCCCGAACCCGTACCCTAAGCCGTACCCTAACCCTAACCCTAAGCCTAACCCTAACCCTAGGCTACCCTTGACTGCTTCTGCCTCCAATAGATTTCCTAAGCACTAGTGTTTTAAGGAACAGCTTAAAAAGGGAATCCTAATGTGATTTCTTTACAATGGGTGTGTTCCTTATCTTATCCTAGTGTCTAAACTCTTCTCCATGGCTGAACCTCCAAATAATATTCCTTGACGTGCTAAGGGGTATCTAGAGAGTGGGATAGGTTTAATAACTACCCTAACCCTAACGCGTACCTTAACCCTAACCCCTACCCTAACCCTAACACGTACCCTAATCCTAACCCGT
>NW_028122251.1:0-65061 GCF_965194805.1 Balaenoptera borealis
AGTGAAAAAAATGAAACAATGCTATTTGAAGCACCATAGATGAGTCTAGACGTAATCACGCCACGTGTAGTAAGTGAGAAAGCAAAAGGCACATATCCTATCATATCACTTTTAAGAGTTACTTAAAAATTGATACCAATGAAGATATTTCCACAGAGAAAGGCAATCACAGATTCATTAAAAAACTTATGGTTCACCAAATAGAAAGGGATGAGGATTGGATACATTGCCACATTGGGGTTAACAGAGATATACAAACCATGTGAAATATATAACCACCAAAGACGTACGGAAGACCAGGAGAAGACTACTCAACATTGTGTCATAACCTACATGGGAAAAGGATGCGAGGAAGAATAGATACATGTATATGTGTGAAAGAACCACATCTTGCACACCTAGAACAAACAAACCATTGTAATCATATTTACTGGGATAAAAAAATAAAAAGTAAACTACAAATATGAACAAGAAGTAATGAGACATAAACTTAAAGGGCTTTTCCCTGGCACATTCCATTCTAATTTACAACCTAGAACACCACTTCCATTAAGGCTCTGTTTCCCTAGTAACCAAATATGGTAAAGGGGAAATGCTGCCACCTTGTGGCCGTTTCCTGCAAGAACAGCTTTAAACTCACAGCTAATGGTCACTTCACATTCCCAAGGACTCAGGGCTGTAAAGGACACCTGCCCTAAAAAATTGTGCTGAAGGAGGGAATGGACAAAACAATTCAAAACAGGCAAATGTTTCAAGAAGAGAGTAGGAAGAGTTAAGTTTTACTCACGCTCTTTTAAAAAAAAGGAAAATGGATAAAAGCTCAACCTCAGGGAGTGTTAGACCCATGCAATCTAATCTACAAAAAGTTTCAACTTACACCAGTCGACTGACCTTGAGCAAAAAGTCTACAAACAATAAATGCTGAAGGGGTTTTAGGGAACTGTGTACCCTCTACCTGCTGGTGAGACGTAAAGGGGTAACAGCCAATAATGAGAACAGAAAGGAGCTGTGTTTAAAAGTAAAAATGGAGGTACCATTCAATCCAGCAGGCGCACCAATGGACCTCTCACTTGAGAAGACAAGAATCGAGAAGACACAGGCCGCAAAAGTTGCAGTGCAGCCTTATTCACAATAGCCAAGACAGTGAAGCAATCAAAATGTCCAACAACCGGTAAATGGATAAAGAAGAAGTGGTCCATGTACACAATGGAATAATAGCCATGGAAAACAATGAACCACTGCTCTCTGAGGCACCACAAATGAGTCTGGAGATAATCACAAAACATGAGGTACGTCGGAAAGCAAAAGACCTGTATTCTATGATATCACTTATAGGCGTTATCTAATAACTGACACAAAGGAACATATTTCCACAGAGAAAGACACTCACAGACTTAGAAAACAAACTATGCTCATCTAAAAGGAAAGGTGGGGGGAATGTATAAATTAAGATTAGTGTTACTATACGTATACAAACACATATTATATACATATCTCAAAAAGACCAACCATATAGCAAGGGAGGTCTGCGGAACCCTCAGTAACATTTTACATGGGAAGAGGATCTGTACTTGAATAGACATATATAATGTACAAACGAACCAGATGGTGTACACCTAGGACAAACAATATTCTAAGCTTTACCCCAATTTAAAAAAAATTTAAAACCAAGAAGAAATAATGAGACATAAACTTATGGGGCTTTCTCCATGCACATTCCAATGTAATTTACAAACTAGGAACACGACTTCCAGAAAGGCTCTGCTGCCCTAGTACCCAGATATGGGAATGGAGATAAGCTTCCTGCTTGAGGCCACTTCCTCCAACAGCAGCTTTAAACCCATTGCTAAAGGTCACTAAATATTCACCAAACTTGCAGTTCGGTAAAAGACACCTGCTTTCTAAAAAAATTCTGGGGTGGAAAATCGACCAAAAATTTCAAAAGAGGGCAACCTTCCAAGAACACAATTTCAAGAGTTCTATTGTACTCCCAATTGTTTCCTTTTTTTTAACAGAAAAGAAAACGGTGGAGAAAAATGATGAGTTTTACGAATTTTCAAAGACATGCAAACCCAAATTACAAAAACCTATCAGCTCACAGCAGCCAGAAGGGCCATTAGCATAAATGCTGCAAACAATAAATGCTGAAGCGATTGTGGAGAAATGCGTACCCTCGATTCTAAGGGGGACGTGGTAAGAGCCACTAATGAAAACACAAAGAAGGTGCTTTGCAAAGGGAAACACGGTGCTACCAGTCAATCAATCACACCCACTGCTGGGCCTATCACCTGAGAAAATGAGAATCGAAAAGTCACAGCCTGGCAATCCTGCACTCCAACAATATTTACCATAGCCAACACTTGGAAGCATTGAACATGTCCATCAACCGAGGAATGCACAAAGTAGAAGTGGTCCACGTACACAGTGGAAAATTACTCCAATAAAAAATAAAAATTAAATGTAAAAATCCAACAAAAGTAAGGAGACATCAGCTTGTGTGGGTTTGTCCGGGCACACTCCACTCTAATTTATAACCGAGAAACACCACAGGCCGCAAGGGCTTTTCCCTAGTTACCAGGGTGGGGGACATAGAAAGGCTGCCGCCCTCTGGCAGTTACCTGCAAAAGCAGCTTTAAAGCCTGTGCTAATGGTCACTTCATAGGAACAAGTACTGCAGAACTGTAAATGAAACAGGCCCTCAAAATGGCTTGAGGGAGGTAAAGGCCAAAACATTTCAAACTGTGACACATACTTAAAGAGAACACTTTGAAGAACTAAGGGGTAATCACAGCTTGAAAAATAGAAAAGGACATGCCTTAAAGCTCAATTTCAACAGATTATGTGGCACATTCGAATTCAACCACAGAGAGGTATCAGCTCACACTTGTCAGAATAACCATCAGCAAGAAAACTACAAACAATAAATGCTGAAGGTGTTGTGGAGAAATGCATACCCTCAACATCAAAGGGGACGTAACTTGGAAAGGGCCACGAATGAGAACAGAATGGAGGTGCCTTAAAAAGGTAAACATTGAGCTACCATATGATCCAGCAGGCCCACTCCTCGACGTATAACCTAAGAAGAGAGAATTGGAAAGACACAGGCAGGCAAATCTGCATTGCACACCATTACAATAGCCAAGATATGGAAGTAACCAAAAAGTCCAGCAACAGATGGATGGACAAAGAAGAACTCCTCCATGTACAGATGGAATATTCGCTAGTGAAAAAAATGAAACAATGCTATTTGAAGCACCATAGATGAGTCTAGACGTAATCACGCCACGTGTAGTAAGTGAGAAAGCAAAAGGCACATATCCTATCATATCACTTTTAAGAGTTACTTAAAAATTGATACCAATGAAGATATTTCCACAGAGAAAGGCAATCACAGATTCATTAAAAAACTTATGGTTCACCAAATAGAAAGGGATGAGGATTGGATACATTGCCACATTGGGGTTAACAGAGATATACAAACCATGTGAAATATATAACCACCAAAGACGTACGGAAGACCAGGAGAAGACTACTCAACATTGTGTCATAACCTACATGGGAAAAGGATGCGAGGAAGAATAGATACATGTATATGTGTGAAAGAACCACATCTTGCACACCTAGAACAAACAAACCATTGTAATCATATTTACTGGGATAAAAAAATAAAAAGTAAACTACAAATATGAACAAGAAGTAATGAGACATAAACTTAAAGGGCTTTTCCCTGGCACATTCCATTCTAATTTACAACCTAGAACACCACTTCCATTAAGGCTCTGTTTCCCTAGTAACCAAATATGGTAAAGGGGAAATGCTGCCACCTTGTGGCCGTTTCCTGCAAGAACAGCTTTAAACTCACAGCTAATGGTCACTTCACATTCCCAAGGACTCAGGGCTGTAAAGGACACCTGCCCTAAAAAATTGTGCTGAAGGAGGGAATGGACAAAACAATTCAAAACAGGCAAATGTTTCAAGAAGAGAGTAGGAAGAGTTAAGTTTTACTCACGCTCTTTTAAAAAAAAGGAAAATGGATAAAAGCTCAACCTCAGGGAGTGTTAGACCCATGCAATCTAATCTACAAAAAGTTTCAACTTACACCAGTCGACTGACCTTGAGCAAAAAGTCTACAAACAATAAATGCTGAAGGGGTTTTAGGGAACTGTGTACCCTCTACCTGCTGGTGAGACGTAAAGGGGTAACAGCCAATAATGAGAACAGAAAGGAGCTGTGTTTAAAAGTAAAAATGGAGGTACCATTCAATCCAGCAGGCGCGCCAATGGACCTCTCACTTGAGAAGACAAGAATCGAGAAGACACAGGCCGCAAAAGTTGCAGTGCAGCCTTATTCACAATAGCCAAGACAGTGAAGCAATCAAAATGTCCAACAACCGGTAAATGGATAAAGAAGAAGTGGTCCATGTACACAATGGAATAATAGCCATGGAAAACAATGAACCACTGCTCTCTGAGGCACCACAAATGAGTCTGGAGATAATCACAAAACATGAGGTACGTCGGAAAGCAAAAGACCTGTATTCTATGATATCACTTATAGGCGTTATCTAATAACTGACACAAAGGAACATATTTCCACAGAGAAAGACACTCACAGACTTAGAAAACAAACTATGCTCATCTAAAAGGAAAGGTGGGGGGAAGGGATAAATTAAGATTAGTGTTACTATACGTATACAAACACATATTATATACATATCTCAAAAAGACCAACCATATAGCAAGGGAGGTCTGCGGAACCCTCAGTAACATTTTACATGGGAAGAGGATCTGTACTTGAATAGACATATATAATGTACAAACGAACCAGATGGTGTACACCTAGGACAAACAATATTCTAAGCTTTACCCCAATTTAAAAAAAATTTAAAACCAAGAAGAAATAATGAGACATAAACTTATGGGGCTTTCTCCATGCACATTCCAATGTAATTTACAAACTAGGAACACGACTTCCAGAAAGGCTCTGCTGCCCTAGTACCCAGATATGGGAATGGAGATAAGCTTCCTGCTTGAGGCCACTTCCTCCAACAGCAGCTTTAAACCCATTGCTAAAGGTCACTAAATATTCACCAAACTTGCAGTTCGGTAAAAGACACCTGCTTTCTAAAAAAATTCTGGGGTGGAAAATCGACCAAAAATTTCAAAAGAGGGCAACCTTCCAAGAACACAATTTCAAGAGTTCTATTGTACTCCCAATTGTTTCCTTTTTTTTAACAGAAAAGAAAACGGTGGAGAAAAATGATGAGTTTTACGAATTTTCGAAGACATGCAAACCCAAATTACAAAAACCTATCAGCTCACAGCAGCCAGAAGGGCCATTAGCATAAATGCTGCAAACAATAAATGCTGAAGCGATTGTGGAGAAATGCGTACCCTCGATTCTAAGGGGGACGTGGTAAGAGCCACTAATGAAAACACAAAGAAGGTGCTTTGCAAAGGGAAACACGGTGCTACCAGTCAATCAATCACACCCACTGCTGGGCCTATCACCTGAGAAAATGAGAATCGAAAAGTCACAGCCTGGCAATCCTGCACTCCAACAATATTTACCATAGCCAACACTTGGAAGCATTGAACATGTCCATCAACCGAGGAATGCACAAAGTAGAAGTGGTCCACGTACACAGTGGAAAATTACTCCAATAAAAAATAAAAATTAAATGTAAAAATCCAACAAAAGTAAGGAGACATCAGCTTGTGTGGGTTTGTCCGGGCACACTCCACTCTAATTTATAACCGAGAAACACCACAGGCCGCAAGGGCTTTTCCCTAGTTACCAGGGTGGGGGACATAGAAAGGCTGCCGCCCTCTGGCAGTTACCTGCAAAAGCAGCTTTAAAGCCTGTGCTAATGGTCACTTCATAGGAACAAGTACTGCAGAACTGTAAATGAAACAGGCCCTCAAAATGGCTTGAGGGAGGTAAAGGCCAAAACATTTCAAACTGTGACACATACTTAAAGAGAACACTTTGAAGAACTAAGGGGTAATCACAGCTTGAAAAATAGAAAAGGACATGCCTTAAAGCTCAATTTCAACAGATTATGTGGCACATTCGAATTCAACCACAGAGAGGTATCAGCTCACACTTGTCAGAATAACCATCAGCAAGAAAACTACAAACAATAAATGCTGAAGGTGTTGTGGAGAAATGCATACCCTCAACATCAAAGGGGACGTAACTTGGAAAGGGCCACGAATGAGAACAGAATGGAGGTGCCTTAAAAAGGTAAACATTGAGCTACCATATGATCCAGCAGGCCCACTCCTCGACGTATAACCTAAGAAGAGAGAATTGGAAAGACACAGGCAGGCAAATCTGCATTGCACACCATTACAATAGCCAAGATATGGAAGTAACCAAAAAGTCCAGCAACAGATGGATGGACAAAGAAGAACTCCTCCATGTACAGATGGAATATTCGCTAGTGAAAAAAATGAAACAATGCTATTTGAAGCACCATAGATGAGTCTAGACGTAATCACGCCACGTGTAGTAAGTGAGAAAGCAAAAGGCACATATCCTATCATATCACTTTTAAGAGTTACTTAAAAATTGATACCAATGAAGATATTTCCACAGAGAAAGGCAATCACAGATTCATTAAAAAACTTATGGTTCACCAAATAGAAAGGGATGAGGATTGGATACATTGCCACATTGGGGTTAACAGAGATATACAAACCATGTGAAATATATAACCACCAAAGACGTACGGAAGACCAGGAGAAGACTACTCAACATTGTGTCATAACCTACATGGGAAAAGGATGCGAGGAAGAATAGATACATGTATATGTGTGAAAGAACCACATCTTGCACACCTAGAACAAACAAACCATTGTAATCATATTTACTGGGATAAAAAAATAAAAAGTAAACTACAAATATGAACAAGAAGTAATGAGACATAAACTTAAAGGGCTTTTCCCTGGCACATTCCATTCTAATTTACAACCTAGAACACCACTTCCATTAAGGCTCTGTTTCCCTAGTAACCAAATATGGTAAAGGGGAAATGCTGCCACCTTGTGGCCGTTTCCTGCAAGAACAGCTTTAAACTCACAGCTAATGGTCACTTCACATTCCCAAGGACTCAGGGCTGTAAAGGACACCTGCCCTAAAAAATTGTGCTGAAGGAGGGAATGGACAAAACAATTCAAAACAGGCAAATGTTTCAAGAAGAGAGTAGGAAGAGTTAAGTTTTACTCACGCTCTTTTAAAAAAAAGGAAAATGGATAAAAGCTCAACCTCAGGGAGTGTTAGACCCATGCAATCTAATCTACAAAAAGTTTCAACCAGTCGACTGACCTTGAGCAAAAAGTCTACAAACAATAAATGCTGAAGGGGTTTTAGGGAACTGTGTACCCTCTACCTGCTGGTGAGACGTAAAGGGGTAACAGCCAATAATGAGAACAGAAAGGAGCTGTGTTTAAAAGTAAAAATGGAGGTACCATTCAATCCAGCAGGCGCACCAATGGACCTCTCACTTGAGAAGACAAGAATCGAGAAGACACAGGCCGCAAAAGTTGCAGTGCAGCCTTATTCACAATAGCCAAGACAGTGAAGCAATCAAAATGTCCAACAACCGGTAAATGGATAAAGAAGAAGTGGTCCATGTACACAATGGAATAATAGCCATGGAAAACAATGAACCACTGCTCTCTGAGGCACCACAAATGAGTCTGGAGATAATCACAAAACATGAGGTACGTCGGAAAGCAAAAGACCTGTATTCTATGATATCACTTATAGGCGTTATCTAATAACTGACACAAAGGAACATATTTCCACAGAGAAAGACACTCACAGACTTAGAAAACAAACTATGCTCATCTAAAAGGAAAGGTGGGGGGAATGTATAAATTAAGATTAGTGTTACTATACGTATACAAACACATATTATATACATATCTCAAAAAGACCAACCATATAGCAAGGGAGGTCTGCGGAACCCTCAGTAACATTTTACATGGGAAGAGGATCTGTACTTGAATAGACATATATAATGTACAAACGAACCAGATGGTGTACACCTAGGACAAACAATATTCTAAGCTTTACCCCAATTTAAAAAAAATTTAAAACCAAGAAGAAATAATGAGACATAAACTTATGGGGCTTTCTCCATGCACATTCCAATGTAATTTACAAACTAGGAACACGACTTCCAGAAAGGCTCTGCTGCCCTAGTACCCAGATATGGGAATGGAGATAAGCTTCCTGCTTGAGGCCACTTCCTCCAACAGCAGCTTTAAACCCATTGCTAAAGGTCACTAAATATTCACCAAACTTGCAGTTCGGTAAAAGACACCTGCTTTCTAAAAAAATTCTGGGGTGGAAAATCGACCAAAAATTTCAAAAGAGGGCAACCTTCCAAGAACACAATTTCAAGAGTTCTATTGTACTCCCAATTGTTTCCTTTTTTTTAACAGAAAAGAAAACGGTGGAGAAAAATGATGAGTTTTACGAATTTTCAAAGACATGCAAACCCAAATTACAAAAACCTATCAGCTCACAGCAGCCAGAAGGGCCATTAGCATAAATGCTGCAAACAATAAATGCTGAAGCGATTGTGGAGAAATGCGTACCCTCGATTCTAAGGGGGACGTGGTAAGAGCCACTAATGAAAACACAAAGAAGGTGCTTTGCAAAGGGAAACACGGTGCTACCAGTCAATCAATCACACCCACTGCTGGGCCTATCACCTGAGAAAATGAGAATCGAAAAGTCACAGCCTGGCAATCCTGCACTCCAACAATATTTACCATAGCCAACACTTGGAAGCATTGAACATGTCCATCAACCGAGGAATGCACAAAGTAGAAGTGGTCCACGTACACAGTGGAAAATTACTCCAATAAAAAATAAAAATTAAATGTAAAAATCCAACAAAAGTAAGGAGACATCAGCTTGTGTGGGTTTGTCCGGGCACACTCCACTCTAATTTATAACCGAGAAACACCACAGGCCGCAAGGGCTTTTCCCTAGTTACCAGGGTGGGGGACATAGAAAGGCTGCCGCCCTCTGGCAGTTACCTGCAAAAGCAGCTTTAAAGCCTGTGCTAATGGTCACTTCATAGGAACAAGTACTGCAGAACTGTAAATGAAACAGGCCCTCAAAATGGCTTGAGGGAGGTAAAGGCCAAAACATTTCAAACTGTGACACATACTTAAAGAGAACACTTTGAAGAACTAAGGGGTAATCACAGCTTGAAAAATAGAAAAGGACATGCCTTAAAGCTCAATTTCAACAGATTATGTGGCACATTCGAATTCAACCACAGAGAGGTATCAGCTCACACTTGTCAGAATAACCATCAGCAAGAAAACTACAAACAATAAATGCTGAAGGTGTTGTGGAGAAATGCATACCCTCAACATCAAAGGGGACGTAACTTGGAAAGGGCCACGAATGAGAACAGAATGGAGGTGCCTTAAAAAGGTAAACATTGAGCTACCATATGATCCAGCAGGCCCACTCCTCGACGTATAACCTAAGAAGAGAGAATTGGAAAGACACAGGCAGGCAAATCTGCATTGCACACCATTACAATAGCCAAGATATGGAAGTAACCAAAAAGTCCAGCAACAGATGGATGGACAAAGAAGAACTCCTCCATGTACAGATGGAATATTCGCTAGTGAAAAAAATGAAACAATGCTATTTGAAGCACCATAGATGAGTCTAGACGTAATCACGCCACGTGTAGTAAGTGAGAAAGCAAAAGGCACATATCCTATCATATCACTTTTAAGAGTTACTTAAAAATTGATACCAATGAAGATATTTCCACAGAGAAAGGCAATCACAGATTCATTAAAAAACTTATGGTTCACCAAATAGAAAGGGATGAGGATTGGATACATTGCCACATTGGGGTTAACAGAGATATACAAACCATGTGAAATATATAACCACCAAAGACGTACGGAAGACCAGGAGAAGACTACTCAACATTGTGTCATAACCTACATGGGAAAAGGATGCGAGGAAGAATAGATACATGTATATGTGTGAAAGAACCACATCTTGCACACCTAGAACAAACAAACCATTGTAATCATATTTACTGGGATAAAAAAATAAAAAGTAAACTACAAATATGAACAAGAAGTAATGAGACATAAACTTAAAGGGCTTTTCCCTGGCACATTCCATTCTAATTTACAACCTAGAACACCACTTCCATTAAGGCTCTGTTTCCCTAGTAACCAAATATGGTAAAGGGGAAATGCTGCCACCTTGTGGCCGTTTCCTGCAAGAACAGCTTTAAACTCACAGCTAATGGTCACTTCACATTCCCAAGGACTCAGGGCTGTAAAGGACACCTGCCCTAAAAAATTGTGCTGAAGGAGGGAATGGACAAAACAATTCAAAACAGGCAAATGTTTCAAGAAGAGAGTAGGAAGAGTTAAGTTTTACTCACGCTCTTTTAAAAAAAAGGAAAATGGATAAAAGCTCAACCTCAGGGAGTGTTAGACCCATGCAATCTAATCTACAAAAAGTTTCAACCAGTCGACTGACCTTGAGCAAAAAGTCTACAAACAATAAATGCTGAAGGGGTTTTAGGGAACTGTGTACCCTCTACCTGCTGGTGAGACGTAAAGGGGTAACAGCCAATAATGAGAACAGAAAGGAGCTGTGTTTAAAAGTAAAAATGGAGGTACCATTCAATCCAGCAGGCGCACCAATGGACCTCTCACTTGAGAAGACAAGAATCGAGAAGACACAGGCCGCAAAAGTTGCAGTGCAGCCTTATTCACAATAGCCAAGACAGTGAAGCAATCAAAATGTCCAACAACTGGTAAATGGATAAAGAAGAAGTGGTCCATGCACACAATGGAATAATAGCCATGGAAAACAATGAACCACTGCTCTCTGAGGCACCACAAATGAGTCTGGAGATAATCACAAAACATGAGGTACGTCGGAAAGCAAAAGACCTGTATTCTATGATATCACTTATAGGCGTTATCTAATAACTGACACAAAGGAACATATTTCCACAGAGAAAGACACTCACAGACTTAGAAAACAAACTATGCTCATCTAAAAGGAAAGGTGGGGGGAAGGGATAAATTAAGATTAGTGTTACTATACGTATACAAACACATATTATATACATATCTCAAAAAGACCAACCATATAGCAAGGGAGGTCTGCGGAACCCTCAGTAACATTTTACATGGGAAGAGGATCTGTACTTGAATAGACATATATAATGTACAAACGAACCAGATGGTGTACACCTAGGACAAACAATATTCTAAGCTTTACCCCAATTTAAAAAAAATTTAAAACCAAGAAGAAATAATGAGACATAAACTTATGGGGCTTTCTCCATGCACATTCCAATGTAATTTACAAACTAGGAACACGACTTCCAGAAAGGCTCTGCTGCCCTAGTACCCAGATATGGGAATGGAGATAAGCTTCCTGCTTGAGGCCACTTCCTCCAACAGCAGCTTTAAACCCATTGCTAAAGGTCACTAAATATTCACCAAACTTGCAGTTCGGTAAAAGACACCTGCTTTCTAAAAAAATTCTGGGGTGGAAAATCGACCAAAAATTTCAAAAGAGGGCAACCTTCCAAGAACACAATTTCAAGAGTTCTATTGTACTCCCAATTGTTTCCTTTTTTTTAACAGAAAAGAAAACGGTGGAGAAAAATGATGAGTTTTACGAATTTTCGAAGACATGCAAACCCAAATTACAAAAACCTATCAGCTCACAGCAGCCAGAAGGGCCATTAGCATAAATGCTGCAAACAATAAATGCTGAAGCGATTGTGGAGAAATGCGTACCCTCGATTCTAAGGGGGACGTGGTAAGAGCCACTAATGAAAACACAAAGAAGGTGCTTTGCAAAGGGAAACACGGTGCTACCAGTCAATCAATCACACCCACTGCTGGGCCTATCACCTGAGAAAATGAGAATCGAAAAGTCACAGCCTGGCAATCCTGCACTCCAACAATATTTACCATAGCCAACACTTGGAAGCATTGAACATGTCCATCAACCGAGGAATGCACAAAGTAGAAGTGGTCCACGTACACAGTGGAAAATTACTCCAATAAAAAATAAAAATTAAATGTAAAAATCCAACAAAAGTAAGGAGACATCAGCTTGTGTGGGTTTGTCCGGGCACACTCCACTCTAATTTATAACCGAGAAACACCACAGGCCGCAAGGGCTTTTCCCTAGTTACCAGGGTGGGGGACATAGAAAGGCTGCCGCCCTCTGGCAGTTACCTGCAAAAGCAGCTTTAAAGCCTGTGCTAATGGTCACTTCATAGGAACAAGTACTGCAGAACTGTAAATGAAACAGGCCCTCAAAATGGCTTGAGGGAGGTAAAGGCCAAAACATTTCAAACTGTGACACATACTTAAAGAGAACACTTTGAAGAACTAAGGGGTAATCACAGCTTGAAAAATAGAAAAGGACATGCCTTAAAGCTCAATTTCAACAGATTATGTGGCACATTCGAATTCAACCACAGAGAGGTATCAGCTCACACTTGTCAGAATAACCATCAGCAAGAAAACTACAAACAATAAATGCTGAAGGTGTTGTGGAGAAATGCATACCCTCAACATCAAAGGGGACGTAACTTGGAAAGGGCCACGAATGAGAACAGAATGGAGGTGCCTTAAAAAGGTAAACATTGAGCTACCATATGATCCAGCAGGCCCACTCCTCGACGTATAACCTAAGAAGAGAGAATTGGAAAGACACAGGCAGGCAAATCTGCATTGCACACCATTACAATAGCCAAGATATGGAAGTAACCAAAAAGTCCAGCAACAGATGGATGGACAAAGAAGAACTCCTCCATGTACAGATGGAATATTCGCTAGTGAAAAAAATGAAACAATGCTATTTGAAGCACCATAGATGAGTCTAGACGTAATCACGCCACGTGTAGTAAGTGAGAAAGCAAAAGGCACATATCCTATCATATCACTTTTAAGAGTTACTTAAAAATTGATACCAATGAAGATATTTCCACAGAGAAAGGCAATCACAGATTCATTAAAAAACTTATGGTTCACCAAATAGAAAGGGATGAGGATTGGATACATTGCCACATTGGGGTTAACAGAGATATACAAACCATGTGAAATATATAACCACCAAAGACGTACGGAAGACCAGGAGAAGACTACTCAACATTGTGTCATAACCTACATGGGAAAAGGATGCGAGGAAGAATAGATACATGTATATGTGTGAAAGAACCACATCTTGCACACCTAGAACAAACAAACCATTGTAATCATATTTACTGGGATAAAAAAATAAAAAGTAAACTACAAATATGAACAAGAAGTAATGAGACATAAACTTAAAGGGCTTTTCCCTGGCACATTCCATTCTAATTTACAACCTAGAACACCACTTCCATTAAGGCTCTGTTTCCCTAGTAACCAAATATGGTAAAGGGGAAATGCTGCCACCTTGTGGCCGTTTCCTGCAAGAACAGCTTTAAACTCACAGCTAATGGTCACTTCACATTCCCAAGGACTCAGGGCTGTAAAGGACACCTGCCCTAAAAAATTGTGCTGAAGGAGGGAATGGACAAAACAATTCAAAACAGGCAAATGTTTCAAGAAGAGAGTAGGAAGAGTTAAGTTTTACTCACGCTCTTTTAAAAAAAAGGAAAATGGATAAAAGCTCAACCTCAGGGAGTGTTAGACCCATGCAATCTAATCTACAAAAAGTTTCAACCAGTCGACTGACCTTGAGCAAAAAGTCTACAAACAATAAATGCTGAAGGGGTTTTAGGGAACTGTGTACCCTCTACCTGCTGGTGAGACGTAAAGGGGTAACAGCCAATAATGAGAACAGAAAGGAGCTGTGTTTAAAAGTAAAAATGGAGGTACCATTCAATCCAGCAGGCGCACCAATGGACCTCTCACTTGAGAAGACAAGAATCGAGAAGACACAGGCCGCAAAAGTTGCAGTGCAGCCTTATTCACAATAGCCAAGACAGTGAAGCAATCAAAATGTCCAACAACCGGTAAATGGATAAAGAAGAAGTGGTCCATGTACACAATGGAATAATAGCCATGGAAAACAATGAACCACTGCTCTCTGAGGCACCACAAATGAGTCTGGAGATAATCACAAAACATGAGGTACGTCGGAAAGCAAAAGACCTGTATTCTATGATATCACTTATAGGCGTTATCTAATAACTGACACAAAGGAACATATTTCCACAGAGAAAGACACTCACAGACTTAGAAAACAAACTATGCTCATCTAAAAGGAAAGGTGGGGGGAATGTATAAATTAAGATTAGTGTTACTATACGTATACAAACACATATTATATACATATCTCAAAAAGACCAACCATATAGCAAGGGAGGTCTGCGGAACCCTCAGTAACATTTTACATGGGAAGAGGATCTGTACTTGAATAGACATATATAATGTACAAACGAACCAGATGGTGTACACCTAGGACAAACAATATTCTAAGCTTTACCCCAATTTAAAAAAAATTTAAAACCAAGAAGAAATAATGAGACATAAACTTATGGGGCTTTCTCCATGCACATTCCAATGTAATTTACAAACTAGGAACACGACTTCCAGAAAGGCTCTGCTGCCCTAGTACCCAGATATGGGAATGGAGATAAGCTTCCTGCTTGAGGCCACTTCCTCCAACAGCAGCTTTAAACCCATTGCTAAAGGTCACTAAATATTCACCAAACTTGCAGTTCGGTAAAAGACACCTGCTTTCTAAAAAAATTCTGGGGTGGAAAATCGACCAAAAATTTCAAAAGAGGGCAACCTTCCAAGAACACAATTTCAAGAGTTCTATTGTACTCCCAATTGTTTCCTTTTTTTTAACAGAAAAGAAAACGGTGGAGAAAAATGATGAGTTTTACGAATTTTCAAAGACATGCAAACCCAAATTACAAAAACCTATCAGCTCACAGCAGCCAGAAGGGCCATTAGCATAAATGCTGCAAACAATAAATGCTGAAGCGATTGTGGAGAAATGCGTACCCTCGATTCTAAGGGGGACGTGGTAAGAGCCACTAATGAAAACACAAAGAAGGTGCTTTGCAAAGGGAAACACGGTGCTACCAGTCAATCAATCACACCCACTGCTGGGCCTATCACCTGAGAAAATGAGAATCGAAAAGTCACAGCCTGGCAATCCTGCACTCCAACAATATTTACCATAGCCAACACTTGGAAGCATTGAACATGTCCATCAACCGAGGAATGCACAAAGTAGAAGTGGTCCACGTACACAGTGGAAAATTACTCCAATAAAAAATAAAAATTAAATGTAAAAATCCAACAAAAGTAAGGAGACATCAGCTTGTGTGGGTTTGTCCGGGCACACTCCACTCTAATTTATAACCGAGAAACACCACAGGCCGCAAGGGCTTTTCCCTAGTTACCAGGGTGGGGGACATAGAAAGGCTGCCGCCCTCTGGCAGTTACCTGCAAAAGCAGCTTTAAAGCCTGTGCTAATGGTCACTTCATAGGAACAAGTACTGCAGAACTGTAAATGAAACAGGCCCTCAAAATGGCTTGAGGGAGGTAAAGGCCAAAACATTTCAAACTGTGACACATACTTAAAGAGAACACTTTGAAGAACTAAGGGGTAATCACAGCTTGAAAAATAGAAAAGGACATGCCTTAAAGCTCAATTTCAACAGATTATGTGGCACATTCGAATTCAACCACAGAGAGGTATCAGCTCACACTTGTCAGAATAACCATCAGCAAGAAAACTACAAACAATAAATGCTGAAGGTGTTGTGGAGAAATGCATACCCTCAACATCAAAGGGGACGTAACTTGGAAAGGGCCACGAATGAGAACAGAATGGAGGTGCCTTAAAAAGGTAAACATTGAGCTACCATATGATCCAGCAGGCCCACTCCTCGACGTATAACCTAAGAAGAGAGAATTGGAAAGACACAGGCAGGCAAATCTGCATTGCACACCATTACAATAGCCAAGATATGGAAGTAACCAAAAAGTCCAGCAACAGATGGATGGACAAAGAAGAACTCCTCCATGTACAGATGGAATATTCGCTAGTGAAAAAAATGAAACAATGCTATTTGAAGCACCATAGATGAGTCTAGACGTAATCACGCCACGTGTAGTAAGTGAGAAAGCAAAAGGCACATATCCTATCATATCACTTTTAAGAGTTACTTAAAAATTGATACCAATGAAGATATTTCCACAGAGAAAGGCAATCACAGATTCATTAAAAAACTTATGGTTCACCAAATAGAAAGGGATGAGGATTGGATACATTGCCACATTGGGGTTAACAGAGATATACAAACCATGTGAAATATATAACCACCAAAGACGTACGGAAGACCAGGAGAAGACTACTCAACATTGTGTCATAACCTACATGGGAAAAGGATGCGAGGAAGAATAGATACATGTATATGTGTGAAAGAACCACATCTTGCACACCTAGAACAAACAAACCATTGTAATCATATTTACTGGGATAAAAAAATAAAAAGTAAACTACAAATATGAACAAGAAGTAATGAGACATAAACTTAAAGGGCTTTTCCCTGGCACATTCCATTCTAATTTACAACCTAGAACACCACTTCCATTAAGGCTCTGTTTCCCTAGTAACCAAATATGGTAAAGGGGAAATGCTGCCACCTTGTGGCCGTTTCCTGCAAGAACAGCTTTAAACTCACAGCTAATGGTCACTTCACATTCCCAAGGACTCAGGGCTGTAAAGGACACCTGCCCTAAAAAATTGTGCTGAAGGAGGGAATGGACAAAACAATTCAAAACAGGCAAATGTTTCAAGAAGAGAGTAGGAAGAGTTAAGTTTTACTCACGCTCTTTTAAAAAAAAGGAAAATGGATAAAAGCTCAACCTCAGGGAGTGTTAGACCCATGCAATCTAATCTACAAAAAGTTTCAACTTACACCAGTCGACTGACCTTGAGCAAAAAGTCTACAAACAATAAATGCTGAAGGGGTTTTAGGGAACTGTGTACCCTCTACCTGCTGGTGAGACGTAAAGGGGTAACAGCCAATAATGAGAACAGAAAGGAGCTGTGTTTAAAAGTAAAAATGGAGGTACCATTCAATCCAGCAGGCGCACCAATGGACCTCTCACTTGAGAAGACAAGAATCGAGAAGACACAGGCCGCAAAAGTTGCAGTGCAGCCTTATTCACAATAGCCAAGACAGTGAAGCAATCAAAATGTCCAACAACCGGTAAATGGATAAAGAAGAAGTGGTCCATGTACACAATGGAATAATAGCCATGGAAAACAATGAACCACTGCTCTCTGAGGCACCACAAATGAGTCTGGAGATAATCACAAAACATGAGGTACGTCGGAAAGCAAAAGACCTGTATTCTATGATATCACTTATAGGCGTTATCTAATAACTGACACAAAGGAACATATTTCCACAGAGAAAGACACTCACAGACTTAGAAAACAAACTATGCTCATCTAAAAGGAAAGGTGGGGGGAAGGGATAAATTAAGATTAGTGTTACTATACGTATACAAACACATATTATATACATATCTCAAAAAGACCAACCATATAGCAAGGGAGGTCTGCGGAACCCTCAGTAACATTTTACATGGGAAGAGGATCTGTACTTGAATAGACATATATAATGTACAAACGAACCAGATGGTGTACACCTAGGACAAACAATATTCTAAGCTTTACCCCAATTTAAAAAAAATTTAAAACCAAGAAGAAATAATGAGACATAAACTTATGGGGCTTTCTCCATGCACATTCCAATGTAATTTACAAACTAGGAACACGACTTCCAGAAAGGCTCTGCTGCCCTAGTACCCAGATATGGGAATGGAGATAAGCTTCCTGCTTCAGGCCACTTCCTCCAACAGCAGCTTTAAACCCATTGCTAAAGGTCACTAAATATTCACCAAACTTGCAGTTCGGTAAAAGACACCTGCTTTCTAAAAAAATTCTGGGGTGGAAAATCGACCAAAAATTTCAAAAGAGGGCAACCTTCCAAGAACACAATTTCAAGAGTTCTATTGTACTCCCAATTGTTTCCTTTTTTTTAACAGAAAAGAAAACGGTGGAGAAAAATGATGAGTTTTACGAATTTTCGAAGACATGCAAACCCAAATTACAAAAACCTATCAGCTCACAGCAGCCAGAAGGGCCATTAGCATAAATGCTGCAAACAATAAATGCTGAAGCGATTGTGGAGAAATGCGTACCCTCGATTCTAAGGGGGACGTGGTAAGAGCCACTAATGAAAACACAAAGAAGGTGCTTTGCAAAGGGAAACACGGTGCTACCAGTCAATCAATCACACCCACTGCTGGGCCTATCACCTGAGAAAATGAGAATCGAAAAGTCACAGCCTGGCAATCCTGCACTCCAACAATATTTACCATAGCCAACACTTGGAAGCATTGAACATGTCCATCAACCGAGGAATGCACAAAGTAGAAGTGGTCCACGTACACAGTGGAAAATTACTCCAATAAAAAATAAAAATTAAATGTAAAAATCCAACAAAAGTAAGGAGACATCAGCTTGTGTGGGTTTGTCCGGGCACACTCCACTCTAATTTATAACCGAGAAACACCACAGGCCGCAAGGGCTTTTCCCTAGTTACCAGGGTGGGGGACATAGAAAGGCTGCCGCCCTCTGGCAGTTACCTGCAAAAGCAGCTTTAAAGCCTGTGCTAATGGTCACTTCATAGGAACAAGTACTGCAGAACTGTAAATGAAACAGGCCCTCAAAATGGCTTGAGGGAGGTAAAGGCCAAAACATTTCAAACTGTGACACATACTTAAAGAGAACACTTTGAAGAACTAAGGGGTAATCACAGCTTGAAAAATAGAAAAGGACATGCCTTAAAGCTCAATTTCAACAGATTATGTGGCACATTCGAATTCAACCACAGAGAGGTATCAGCTCACACTTGTCAGAATAACCATCAGCAAGAAAACTACAAACAATAAATGCTGAAGGTGTTGTGGAGAAATGCATACCCTCAACATCAAAGGGGACGTAACTTGGAAAGGGCCACGAATGAGAACAGAATGGAGGTGCCTTAAAAAGGTAAACATTGAGCTACCATATGATCCAGCAGGCCCACTCCTCGACGTATAACCTAAGAAGAGAGAATTGGAAAGACACAGGCAGGCAAATCTGCATTGCACACCATTACAATAGCCAAGATATGGAAGTAACCAAAAAGTCCAGCAACAGATGGATGGACAAAGAAGAACTCCTCCATGTACAGATGGAATATTCGCTAGTGAAAAAAATGAAACAATGCTATTTGAAGCACCATAGATGAGTCTAGACGTAATCACGCCACGTGTAGTAAGTGAGAAAGCAAAAGGCACATATCCTATCATATCACTTTTAAGAGTTACTTAAAAATTGATACCAATGAAGATATTTCCACAGAGAAAGGCAATCACAGATTCATTAAAAAACTTATGGTTCACCAAATAGAAAGGGATGAGGATTGGATACATTGCCACATTGGGGTTAACAGAGATATACAAACCATGTGAAATATATAACCACCAAAGACGTACGGAAGACCAGGAGAAGACTACTCAACATTGTGTCATAACCTACATGGGAAAAGGATGCGAGGAAGAATAGATACATGTATATGTGTGAAAGAACCACATCTTGCACACCTAGAACAAACAAACCATTGTAATCATATTTACTGGGATAAAAAAATAAAAAGTAAACTACAAATATGAACAAGAAGTAATGAGACATAAACTTAAAGGGCTTTTCCCTGGCACATTCCATTCTAATTTACAACCTAGAACACCGCTTCCATTAAGGCTCTGTTTCCCTAGTAACCAAATATGGTAAAGGGGAAATGCTGCCACCTTGTGGCCGTTTCCTGCAAGAACAGCTTTAAACTCACAGCTAATGGTCACTTCACATTCCCAAGGACTCAGGGCTGTAAAGGACACCTGCCCTAAAAAATTGTGCTGAAGGAGGGAATGGACAAAACAATTCAAAACAGGCAAATGTTTCAAGAAGAGAGTAGGAAGAGTTAAGTTTTACTCACGCTCTTTTAAAAAAAAGGAAAATGGATAAAAGCTCAACCTCAGGGAGTGTTAGACCCATGCAATCTAATCTACAAAAAGTTTCAACTTACACCAGTCGACTGACCTTGAGCAAAAAGTCTACAAACAATAAATGCTGAAGGGGTTTTAGGGAACTGTGTACCCTCTACCTGCTGGTGAGACGTAAAGGGGTAACAGCCAATAATGAGAACAGAAAGGAGCTGTGTTTAAAAGTAAAAATGGAGGTACCATTCAATCCAGCAGGCGCGCCAATGGACCTCTCACTTGAGAAGACAAGAATCGAGAAGACACAGGCCGCAAAAGTTGCAGTGCAGCCTTATTCACAATAGCCAAGACAGTGAAGCAATCAAAATGTCCAACAACCGGTAAATGGATAAAGAAGAAGTGGTCCATGTACACAATGGAATAATAGCCATGGAAAACAATGAACCACTGCTCTCTGAGGCACCACAAATGAGTCTGGAGATAATCACAAAACATGAGGTACGTCGGAAAGCAAAAGACCTGTATTCTATGATATCACTTATAGGCGTTATCTAATAACTGACACAAAGGAACATATTTCCACAGAGAAAGACACTCACAGACTTAGAAAACAAACTATGCTCATCTAAAAGGAAAGGTGGGGGGAAGGGATAAATTAAGATTAGTGTTACTATACGTATACAAACACATATTATATACATATCTCAAAAAGACCAACCATATAGCAAGGGAGGTCTGCGGAACCCTCAGTAACATTTTACATGGGAAGAGGATCTGTACTTGAATAGACATATATAATGTACAAACGAACCAGATGGTGTACACCTAGGACAAACAATATTCTAAGCTTTACCCCAATTTAAAAAAAATTTAAAACCAAGAAGAAATAATGAGACATAAACTTATGGGGCTTTCTCCATGCACATTCCAATGTAATTTACAAACTAGGAACACGACTTCCAGAAAGGCTCTGCTGCCCTAGTACCCAGATATGGGAATGGAGATAAGCTTCCTGCTTGAGGCCACTTCCTCCAACAGCAGCTTTAAACCCATTGCTAAAGGTCACTAAATATTCACCAAACTTGCAGTTCGGTAAAAGACACCTGCTTTCTAAAAAAATTCTGGGGTGGAAAATCGACCAAAAATTTCAAAAGAGGGCAACCTTCCAAGAACACAATTTCAAGAGTTCTATTGTACTCCCAATTGTTTCCTTTTTTTTAACAGAAAAGAAAACGGTGGAGAAAAATGATGAGTTTTACGAATTTTCGAAGACATGCAAACCCAAATTACAAAAACCTATCAGCTTACAGCAGCCAGAAGGGCCATTAGCATAAATGCTGCAAACAATAAATGCTGAAGCGATTGTGGAGAAATGCGTACCCTCGATTCTAAGGGGGACGTGGTAAGAGCCACTAATGAAAACACAAAGAAGGTGCTTTGCAAAGGGAAACACGGTGCTACCAGTCAATCAATCACACCCACTGCTGGGCCTATCACCTGAGAAAATGAGAATCGAAAAGTCACAGCCTGGCAATCCTGCACTCCAACAATATTTACCATAGCCAACACTTGGAAGCATTGAACATGTCCATCAACCGAGGAATGCACAAAGTAGAAGTGGTCCACGTACACAGTGGAAAATTACTCCAATAAAAAATAAAAATTAAATGTAAAAATCCAACAAAAGTAAGGAGACATCAGCTTGTGTGGGTTTGTCCGGGCACACTCCACTCTAATTTATAACCGAGAAACACCACAGGCCGCAAGGGCTTTTCCCTAGTTACCAGGGTGGGGGACATAGAAAGGCTGCCGCCCTCTGGCAGTTACCTGCAAAAGCAGCTTTAAAGCCTGTGCTAATGGTCACTTCATAGGAACAAGTACTGCAGAACTGTAAATGAAACAGGCCCTCAAAATGGCTTGAGGGAGGTAAAGGCCAAAACATTTCAAACTGTGACACATACTTAAAGAGAACACTTTGAAGAACTAAGGGGTAATCACAGCTTGAAAAATAGAAAAGGACATGCCTTAAAGCTCAATTTCAACAGATTATGTGGCACATTCGAATTCAACCACAGAGAGGTATCAGCTCACACTTGTCAGAATAACCATCAGCAAGAAAACTACAAACAATAAATGCTGAAGGTGTTGTGGAGAAATGCATACCCTCAACATCAAAGGGGACGTAACTTGGAAAGGGCCACGAATGAGAACAGAATGGAGGTGCCTTAAAAAGGTAAACATTGAGCTACCATATGATCCAGCAGGCCCACTCCTCGACGTATAACCTAAGAAGAGAGAATTGGAAAGACACAGGCAGGCAAATCTGCATTGCACACCATTACAATAGCCAAGATATGGAAGTAACCAAAAAGTCCAGCAACAGATGGATGGACAAAGAAGAACTCCTCCATGTACAGATGGAATATTCGCTAGTGAAAAAAATGAAACAATGCTATTTGAAGCACCATAGATGAGTCTAGACGTAATCACGCCACGTGTAGTAAGTGAGAAAGCAAAAGGCACATATCCTATCATATCACTTTTAAGAGTTACTTAAAAATTGATACCAATGAAGATATTTCCACAGAGAAAGGCAATCACAGATTCATTAAAAAACTTATGGTTCACCAAATAGAAAGGGATGAGGATTGGATACATTGCCACATTGGGGTTAACAGAGATATACAAACCATGTGAAATATATAACCACCAAAGACGTACGGAAGACCAGGAGAAGACTACTCAACATTGTGTCATAACCTACATGGGAAAAGGATGCGAGGAAGAATAGATACATGTATATGTGTGAAAGAACCACATCTTGCACACCTAGAACAAACAAACCATTGTAATCATATTTACTGGGATAAAAAAATAAAAAGTAAACTACAAATATGAACAAGAAGTAATGAGACATAAACTTAAAGGGCTTTTCCCTGGCACATTCCATTCTAATTTACAACCTAGAACACCACTTCCATTAAGGCTCTGTTTCCCTAGTAACCAAATATGGTAAAGGGGAAATGCTGCCACCTTGTGGCCGTTTCCTGCAAGAACAGCTTTAAACTCACAGCTAATGGTCACTTCACATTCCCAAGGACTCAGGGCTGTAAAGGACACCTGCCCTAAAAAATTGTGCTGAAGGAGGGAATGGACAAAACAATTCAAAACAGGCAAATGTTTCAAGAAGAGAGTAGGAAGAGTTAAGTTTTACTCACGCTCTTTTAAAAAAAAGGAAAATGGATAAAAGCTCAACCTCAGGGAGTGTTAGACCCATGCAATCTAATCTACAAAAAGTTTCAACCAGTCGACTGACCTTGAGCAAAAAGTCTACAAACAATAAATGCTGAAGGGGTTTTAGGGAACTGTGTACCCTCTACCTGCTGGTGAGACGTAAAGGGGTAACAGCCAATAATGAGAACAGAAAGGAGCTGTGTTTAAAAGTAAAAATGGAGGTACCATTCAATCCAGCAGGCGCACCAATGGACCTCTCACTTGAGAAGACAAGAATCGAGAAGACACAGGCCGCAAAAGTTGCAGTGCAGCCTTATTCACAATAGCCAAGACAGTGAAGCAATCAAAATGTCCAACAACCGGTAAATGGATAAAGAAGAAGTGGTCCATGTACACAATGGAATAATAGCCATGGAAAACAATGAACCACTGCTCTCTGAGGCACCACAAATGAGTCTGGAGATAATCACAAAACATGAGGTACGTCGGAAAGCAAAAGACCTGTATTCTATGATATCACTTATAGGCGTTATCTAATAACTGACACAAAGGAACATATTTCCACAGAGAAAGACACTCACAGACTTAGAAAACAAACTATGCTCATCTAAAAGGAAAGGTGGGGGGAATGTATAAATTAAGATTAGTGTTACTATACGTATACAAACACATATTATATACATATCTCAAAAAGACCAACCATATAGCAAGGGAGGTCTGCGGAACCCTCAGTAACATTTTACATGGGAAGAGGATCTGTACTTGAATAGACATATATAATGTACAAACGAACCAGATGGTGTACACCTAGGACAAACAATATTCTAAGCTTTACCCCAATTTAAAAAAAATTTAAAACCAAGAAGAAATAATGAGACATAAACTTATGGGGCTTTCTCCATGCACATTCCAATGTAATTTACAAACTAGGAACACGACTTCCAGAAAGGCTCTGCTGCCCTAGTACCCAGATATGGGAATGGAGATAAGCTTCCTGCTTGAGGCCACTTCCTCCAACAGCAGCTTTAAACCCATTGCTAAAGGTCACTAAATATTCACCAAACTTGCAGTTCGGTAAAAGACACCTGCTTTCTAAAAAAATTCTGGGGTGGAAAATCGACCAAAAATTTCAAAAGAGGGCAACCTTCCAAGAACACAATTTCAAGAGTTCTATTGTACTCCCAATTGTTTCCTTTTTTTTAACAGAAAAGAAAACGGTGGAGAAAAATGATGAGTTTTACGAATTTTCAAAGACATGCAAACCCAAATTA
This sequence comes from Balaenoptera borealis, assembly GCF_965194805.1. Classification (NCBI taxonomy): domain Eukaryota; kingdom Metazoa; phylum Chordata; class Mammalia; order Artiodactyla; family Balaenopteridae; genus Balaenoptera; species Balaenoptera borealis. The sequence continues at coordinate 24,611 of NW_028122251.1, forward strand.
CAAAAACCTATCAGCTCACAGCAGCCAGAAGGGCCATTAGCATAAATGCTGCAAACAATAAATGCTGAAGCGATTGTGGAGAAATGCGTACCCTCGATTCTAAGGGGGACGTGGTAAGAGCCACTAATGAAAACACAAAGAAGGTGCTTTGCAAAGGGAAACACGGTGCTACCAGTCAATCAATCACACCCACTGCTGGGCCTATCACCTGAGAAAATGAGAATCGAAAAGTCACAGCCTGGCAATCCTGCACTCCAACAATATTTACCATAGCCAACACTTGGAAGCATTGAACATGTCCATCAACCGAGGAATGCACAAAGTAGAAGTGGTCCACGTACACAGTGGAAAATTACTCCAATAAAAAATAAAAATTAAATGTAAAAATCCAACAAAAGTAAGGAGACATCAGCTTGTGTGGGTTTGTCCGGGCACACTCCACTCTAATTTATAACCGAGAAACACCACAGGCCGCAAGGGCTTTTCCCTAGTTACCAGGGTGGGGGACATAGAAAGGCTGCCGCCCTCTGGCAGTTACCTGCAAAAGCAGCTTTAAAGCCTGTGCTAATGGTCACTTCATAGGAACAAGTACTGCAGAACTGTAAATGAAACAGGCCCTCAAAATGGCTTGAGGGAGGTAAAGGCCAAAACATTTCAAACTGTGACACATACTTAAAGAGAACACTTTGAAGAACTAAGGGGTAATCACAGCTTGAAAAATAGAAAAGGACATGCCTTAAAGCTCAATTTCAACAGATTATGTGGCACATTCGAATTCAACCACAGAGAGGTATCAGCTCACACTTGTCAGAATAACCATCAGCAAGAAAACTACAAACAATAAATGCTGAAGGTGTTGTGGAGAAATGCATACCCTCAACATCAAAGGGGACGTAACTTGGAAAGGGCCACGAATGAGAACAGAATGGAGGTGCCTTAAAAAGGTAAACATTGAGCTACCATATGATCCAGCAGGCCCACTCCTCGACGTATAACCTAAGAAGAGAGAATTGGAAAGACACAGGCAGGCAAATCTGCATTGCACACCATTACAATAGCCAAGATATGGAAGTAACCAAAAAGTCCAGCAACAGATGGATGGACAAAGAAGAACTCCTCCATGTACAGATGGAATATTCGCTAGTGAAAAAAATGAAACAATGCTATTTGAAGCACCATAGATGAGTCTAGACGTAATCACGCCACGTGTAGTAAGTGAGAAAGCAAAAGGCACATATCCTATCATATCACTTTTAAGAGTTACTTAAAAATTGATACCAATGAAGATATTTCCACAGAGAAAGGCAATCACAGATTCATTAAAAAACTTATGGTTCACCAAATAGAAAGGGATGAGGATTGGATACATTGCCACATTGGGGTTAACAGAGATATACAAACCATGTGAAATATATAACCACCAAAGACGTACGGAAGACCAGGAGAAGACTACTCAACATTGTGTCATAACCTACATGGGAAAAGGATGCGAGGAAGAATAGATACATGTATATGTGTGAAAGAACCACATCTTGCACACCTAGAACAAACAAACCATTGTAATCATATTTACTGGGATAAAAAAATAAAAAGTAAACTACAAATATGAACAAGAAGTAATGAGACATAAACTTAAAGGGCTTTTCCCTGGCACATTCCATTCTAATTTACAACCTAGAACACCACTTCCATTAAGGCTCTGTTTCCCTAGTAACCAAATATGGTAAAGGGGAAATGCTGCCACCTTGTGGCCGTTTCCTGCAAGAACAGCTTTAAACTCACAGCTAATGGTCACTTCACATTCCCAAGGACTCAGGGCTGTAAAGGACACCTGCCCTAAAAAATTGTGCTGAAGGAGGGAATGGACAAAACAATTCAAAACAGGCAAATGTTTCAAGAAGAGAGTAGGAAGAGTTAAGTTTTACTCACGCTCTTTTAAAAAAAAGGAAAATGGATAAAAGCTCAACCTCAGGGAGTGTTAGACCCATGCAATCTAATCTACAAAAAGTTTCAACCAGTCGACTGACCTTGAGCAAAAAGTCTACAAACAATAAATGCTGAAGGGGTTTTAGGGAACTGTGTACCCTCTACCTGCTGGTGAGACGTAAAGGGGTAACAGCCAATAATGAGAACAGAAAGGAGCTGTGTTTAAAAGTAAAAATGGAGGTACCATTCAATCCAGCAGGCGCACCAATGGACCTCTCACTTGAGAAGACAAGAATCGAGAAGACACAGGCCGCAAAAGTTGCAGTGCAGCCTTATTCACAATAGCCAAGACAGTGAAGCAATCAAAATGTCCAACAACTGGTAAATGGATAAAGAAGAAGTGGTCCATGCACACAATGGAATAATAGCCATGGAAAACAATGAACCACTGCTCTCTGAGGCACCACAAATGAGTCTGGAGATAATCACAAAACATGAGGTACGTCGGAAAGCAAAAGACCTGTATTCTATGATATCACTTATAGGCGTTATCTAATAACTGACACAAAGGAACATATTTCCACAGAGAAAGACACTCACAGACTTAGAAAACAAACTATGCTCATCTAAAAGGAAAGGTGGGGGGAATGGATAAATTAAGATTAGTGTTACTATACGTATACAAACACATATTATATACATATCTCAAAAAGACCAACCATATAGCAAGGGAGGTCTGCGGAACCCTCAGTAACATTTTACATGGGAAGAGGATCTGTACTTGAATAGACATATATAATGTACAAACGAACCAGATGGTGTACACCTAGGACAAACAATATTCTAAGCTTTACCCCAATTTAAAAAAAATTTAAAACCAAGAAGAAATAATGAGACATAAACTTATGGGGCTTTCTCCATGCACATTCCAATGTAATTTACAAACTAGGAACACGACTTCCAGAAAGGCTCTGCTGCCCTAGTACCCAGATATGGGAATGGAGATAAGCTTCCTGCTTGAGGCCACTTCCTCCAACAGCAGCTTTAAACCCATTGCTAAAGGTCACTAAATATTCACCAAACTTGCAGTTCGGTAAAAGACACCTGCTTTCTAAAAAAATTCTGGGGTGGAAAATCGACCAAAAATTTCAAAAGAGGGCAACCTTCCAAGAACACAATTTCAAGAGTTCTATTGTACTCCCAATTGTTTCCTTTTTTTTAACAGAAAAGAAAACGGTGGAGAAAAATGATGAGTTTTACGAATTTTCAAAGACATGCAAACCCAAATTACAAAAACCTATCAGCTCACAGCAGCCAGAAGGGCCATTAGCATAAATGCTGCAAACAATAAATGCTGAAGCGATTGTGGAGAAATGCGTACCCTCGATTCTAAGGGGGACGTGGTAAGAGCCACTAATGAAAACACAAAGAAGGTGCTTTGCAAAGGGAAACACGGTGCTACCAGTCAATCAATCACACCCACTGCTGGGCCTATCACCTGAGAAAATGAGAATCGAAAAGTCACAGCCTGGCAATCCTGCACTCCAACAATATTTACCATAGCCAACACTTGGAAGCATTGAACATGTCCATCAACCGAGGAATGCACAAAGTAGAAGTGGTCCACGTACACAGTGGAAAATTACTCCAATAAAAAATAAAAATTAAATGTAAAAATCCAACAAAAGTAAGGAGACATCAGCTTGTGTGGGTTTGTCCGGGCACACTCCACTCTAATTTATAACCGAGAAACACCACAGGCCGCAAGGGCTTTTCCCTAGTTACCAGGGTGGGGGACATAGAAAGGCTGCCGCCCTCTGGCAGTTACCTGCAAAAGCAGCTTTAAAGCCTGTGCTAATGGTCACTTCATAGGAACAAGTACTGCAGAACTGTAAATGAAACAGGCCCTCAAAATGGCTTGAGGGAGGTAAAGGCCAAAACATTTCAAACTGTGACACATACTTAAAGAGAACACTTTGAAGAACTAAGGGGTAATCACAGCTTGAAAAATAGAAAAGGACATGCCTTAAAGCTCAATTTCAACAGATTATGTGGCACATTCGAATTCAACCACAGAGAGGTATCAGCTCACACTTGTCAGAATAACCATCAGCAAGAAAACTACAAACAATAAATGCTGAAGGTGTTGTGGAGAAATGCATACCCTCAACATCAAAGGGGACGTAACTTGGAAAGGGCCACGAATGAGAACAGAATGGAGGTGCCTTAAAAAGGTAAACATTGAGCTACCATATGATCCAGCAGGCCCACTCCTCGACGTATAACCTAAGAAGAGAGAATTGGAAAGACACAGGCAGGCAAATCTGCATTGCACACCATTACAATAGCCAAGATATGGAAGTAACCAAAAAGTCCAGCAACAGATGGATGGACAAAGAAGAACTCCTCCATGTACAGATGGAATATTCGCTAGTGAAAAAAATGAAACAATGCTATTTGAAGCACCATAGATGAGTCTAGACGTAATCACGCCACGTGTAGTAAGTGAGAAAGCAAAAGGCACATATCCTATCATATCACTTTTAAGAGTTACTTAAAAATTGATACCAATGAAGATATTTCCACAGAGAAAGGCAATCACAGATTCATTAAAAAACTTATGGTTCACCAAATAGAAAGGGATGAGGATTGGATACATTGCCACATTGGGGTTAACAGAGATATACAAACCATGTGAAATATATAACCACCAAAGACGTACGGAAGACCAGGAGAAGACTACTCAACATTGTGTCATAACCTACATGGGAAAAGGATGCGAGGAAGAATAGATACATGTATATGTGTGAAAGAACCACATCTTGCACACCTAGAACAAACAAACCATTGTAATCATATTTACTGGGATAAAAAAATAAAAAGTAAACTACAAATATGAACAAGAAGTAATGAGACATAAACTTAAAGGGCTTTTCCCTGGCACATTCCATTCTAATTTACAACCTAGAACACCACTTCCATTAAGGCTCTGTTTCCCTAGTAACCAAATATGGTAAAGGGGAAATGCTGCCACCTTGTGGCCGTTTCCTGCAAGAACAGCTTTAAACTCACAGCTAATGGTCACTTCACATTCCCAAGGACTCAGGGCTGTAAAGGACACCTGCCCTAAAAAATTGTGCTGAAGGAGGGAATGGACAAAACAATTCAAAACAGGCAAATGTTTCAAGAAGAGAGTAGGAAGAGTTAAGTTTTACTCACGCTCTTTTAAAAAAAAGGAAAATGGATAAAAGCTCAACCTCAGGGAGTGTTAGACCCATGCAATCTAATCTACAAAAAGTTTCAACTTACACCAGTCGACTGACCTTGAGCAAAAAGTCTACAAACAATAAATGCTGAAGGGGTTTTAGGGAACTGTGTACCCTCTACCTGCTGGTGAGACGTAAAGGGGTAACAGCCAATAATGAGAACAGAAAGGAGCTGTGTTTAAAAGTAAAAATGGAGGTACCATTCAATCCAGCAGGCGCACCAATGGACCTCTCACTTGAGAAGACAAGAATCGAGAAGACACAGGCCGCAAAAGTTGCAGTGCAGCCTTATTCACAATAGCCAAGACAGTGAAGCAATCAAAATGTCCAACAACCGGTAAATGGATAAAGAAGAAGTGGTCCATGTACACAATGGAATAATAGCCATGGAAAACAATGAACCACTGCTCTCTGAGGCACCACAAATGAGTCTGGAGATAATCACAAAACATGAGGTACGTCGGAAAGCAAAAGACCTGTATTCTATGATATCACTTATAGGCGTTATCTAATAACTGACACAAAGGAACATATTTCCACAGAGAAAGACACTCACAGACTTAGAAAACAAACTATGCTCATCTAAAAGGAAAGGTGGGGGGAAGGGATAAATTAAGATTAGTGTTACTATACGTATACAAACACATATTATATACATATCTCAAAAAGACCAACCATATAGCAAGGGAGGTCTGCGGAACCCTCAGTAACATTTTACATGGGAAGAGGATCTGTACTTGAATAGACATATATAATGTACAAACGAACCAGATGGTGTACACCTAGGACAAACAATATTCTAAGCTTTACCCCAATTTAAAAAAAATTTAAAACCAAGAAGAAATAATGAGACATAAACTTATGGGGCTTTCTCCATGCACATTCCAATGTAATTTACAAACTAGGAACACGACTTCCAGAAAGGCTCTGCTGCCCTAGTACCCAGATATGGGAATGGAGATAAGCTTCCTGCTTGAGGCCACTTCCTCCAACAGCAGCTTTAAACCCATTGCTAAAGGTCACTAAATATTCACCAAACTTGCAGTTCGGTAAAAGACACCTGCTTTCTAAAAAAATTCTGGGGTGGAAAATCGACCAAAAATTTCAAAAGAGGGCAACCTTCCAAGAACACAATTTCAAGAGTTCTATTGTACTCCCAATTGTTTCCTTTTTTTTAACAGAAAAGAAAACGGTGGAGAAAAATGATGAGTTTTACGAATTTTCAAAGACATGCAAACCCAAATTACAAAAACCTATCAGCTCACAGCAGCCAGAAGGGCCATTAGCATAAATGCTGCAAACAATAAATGCTGAAGCGATTGTGGAGAAATGCGTACCCTCGATTCTAAGGGGGACGTGGTAAGAGCCACTAATGAAAACACAAAGAAGGTGCTTTGCAAAGGGAAACACGGTGCTACCAGTCAATCAATCACACCCACTGCTGGGCCTATCACCTGAGAAAATGAGAATCGAAAAGTCACAGCCTGGCAATCCTGCACTCCAACAATATTTACCATAGCCAACACTTGGAAGCATTGAACATGTCCATCAACCGAGGAATGCACAAAGTAGAAGTGGTCCACGTACACAGTGGAAAATTACTCCAATAAAAAATAAAAATTAAATGTAAAAATCCAACAAAAGTAAGGAGACATCAGCTTGTGTGGGTTTGTCCGGGCACACTCCACTCTAATTTATAACCGAGAAACACCACAGGCCGCAAGGGCTTTTCCCTAGTTACCAGGGTGGGGGACATAGAAAGGCTGCCGCCCTCTGGCAGTTACCTGCAAAAGCAGCTTTAAAGCCTGTGCTAATGGTCACTTCATAGGAACAAGTACTGCAGAACTGTAAATGAAACAGGCCCTCAAAATGGCTTGAGGGAGGTAAAGGCCAAAACATTTCAAACTGTGACACATACTTAAAGAGAACACTTTGAAGAACTAAGGGGTAATCACAGCTTGAAAAATAGAAAAGGACATGCCTTAAAGCTCAATTTCAACAGATTATGTGGCACATTCGAATTCAACCACAGAGAGGTATCAGCTCACACTTGTCAGAATAACCATCAGCAAGAAAACTACAAACAATAAATGCTGAAGGTGTTGTGGAGAAATGCATACCCTCAACATCAAAGGGGACGTAACTTGGAAAGGGCCACGAATGAGAACAGAATGGAGGTGCCTTAAAAAGGTAAACATTGAGCTACCATATGATCCAGCAGGCCCACTCCTCGACGTATAACCTAAGAAGAGAGAATTGGAAAGACACAGGCAGGCAAATCTGCATTGCACACCATTACAATAGCCAAGATATGGAAGTAACCAAAAAGTCCAGCAACAGATGGATGGACAAAGAAGAACTCCTCCATGTACAGATGGAATATTCGCTAGTGAAAAAAATGAAACAATGCTATTTGAAGCACCATAGATGAGTCTAGACGTAATCACGCCACGTGTAGTAAGTGAGAAAGCAAAAGGCACATATCCTATCATATCACTTTTAAGAGTTACTTAAAAATTGATACCAATGAAGATATTTCCACAGAGAAAGGCAATCACAGATTCATTAAAAAACTTATGGTTCACCAAATAGAAAGGGATGAGGATTGGATACATTGCCACATTGGGGTTAACAGAGATATACAAACCATGTGAAATATATAACCACCAAAGACGTACGGAAGACCAGGAGAAGACTACTCAACATTGTGTCATAACCTACATGGGAAAAGGATGCGAGGAAGAATAGATACATGTATATGTGTGAAAGAACCACATCTTGCACACCTAGAACAAACAAACCATTGTAATCATATTTACTGGGATAAAAAAATAAAAAGTAAACTACAAATATGAACAAGAAGTAATGAGACATAAACTTAAAGGGCTTTTCCCTGGCACATTCCATTCTAATTTACAACCTAGAACACCGCTTCCATTAAGGCTCTGTTTCCCTAGTAACCAAATATGGTAAAGGGGAAATGCTGCCACCTTGTGGCCGTTTCCTGCAAGAACAGCTTTAAACTCACAGCTAATGGTCACTTCACATTCCCAAGGACTCAGGGCTGTAAAGGACACCTGCCCTAAAAAATTGTGCTGAAGGAGGGAATGGACAAAACAATTCAAAACAGGCAAATGTTTCAAGAAGAGAGTAGGAAGAGTTAAGTTTTACTCACGCTCTTTTAAAAAAAAGGAAAATGGATAAAAGCTCAACCTCAGGGAGTGTTAGACCCATGCAATCTAATCTACAAAAAGTTTCAACTTACACCAGTCGACTGACCTTGAGCAAAAAGTCTACAAACAATAAATGCTGAAGGGGTTTTAGGGAACTGTGTACCCTCTACCTGCTGGTGAGACGTAAAGGGGTAACAGCCAATAATGAGAACAGAAAGGAGCTGTGTTTAAAAGTAAAAATGGAGGTACCATTCAATCCAGCAGGCGCGCCAATGGACCTCTCACTTGAGAAGACAAGAATCGAGAAGACACAGGCCGCAAAAGTTGCAGTGCAGCCTTATTCACAATAGCCAAGACAGTGAAGCAATCAAAATGTCCAACAACCGGTAAATGGATAAAGAAGAAGTGGTCCATGTACACAATGGAATAATAGCCATGGAAAACAATGAACCACTGCTCTCTGAGGCACCACAAATGAGTCTGGAGATAATCACAAAACATGAGGTACGTCGGAAAGCAAAAGACCTGTATTCTATGATATCACTTATAGGCGTTATCTAATAACTGACACAAAGGAACATATTTCCACAGAGAAAGACACTCACAGACTTAGAAAACAAACTATGCTCATCTAAAAGGAAAGGTGGGGGGAAGGGATAAATTAAGATTAGTGTTACTATACGTATACAAACACATATTATATACATATCTCAAAAAGACCAACCATATAGCAAGGGAGGTCTGCGGAACCCTCAGTAACATTTTACATGGGAAGAGGATCTGTACTTGAATAGACATATATAATGTACAAACGAACCAGATGGTGTACACCTAGGACAAACAATATTCTAAGCTTTACCCCAATTTAAAAAAAATTTAAAACCAAGAAGAAATAATGAGACATAAACTTATGGGGCTTTCTCCATGCACATTCCAATGTAATTTACAAACTAGGAACACGACTTCCAGAAAGGCTCTGCTGCCCTAGTACCCAGATATGGGAATGGAGATAAGCTTCCTGCTTGAGGCCACTTCCTCCAACAGCAGCTTTAAACCCATTGCTAAAGGTCACTAAATATTCACCAAACTTGCAGTTCGGTAAAAGACACCTGCTTTCTAAAAAAATTCTGGGGTGGAAAATCGACCAAAAATTTCAAAAGAGGGCAACCTTCCAAGAACACAATTTCAAGAGTTCTATTGTACTCCCAATTGTTTCCTTTTTTTTAACAGAAAAGAAAACGGTGGAGAAAAATGATGAGTTTTACGAATTTTCGAAGACATGCAAACCCAAATTACAAAAACCTATCAGCTCACAGCAGCCAGAAGGGCCATTAGCATAAATGCTGCAAACAATAAATGCTGAAGCGATTGTGGAGAAATGCGTACCCTCGATTCTAAGGGGGACGTGGTAAGAGCCACTAATGAAAACACAAAGAAGGTGCTTTGCAAAGGGAAACACGGTGCTACCAGTCAATCAATCACACCCACTGCTGGGCCTATCACCTGAGAAAATGAGAATCGAAAAGTCACAGCCTGGCAATCCTGCACTCCAACAATATTTACCATAGCCAACACTTGGAAGCATTGAACATGTCCATCAACCGAGGAATGCACAAAGTAGAAGTGGTCCACGTACACAGTGGAAAATTACTCCAATAAAAAATAAAAATTAAATGTAAAAATCCAACAAAAGTAAGGAGACATCAGCTTGTGTGGGTTTGTCCGGGCACACTCCACTCTAATTTATAACCGAGAAACACCACAGGCCGCAAGGGCTTTTCCCTAGTTACCAGGGTGGGGGACATAGAAAGGCTGCCGCCCTCTGGCAGTTACCTGCAAAAGCAGCTTTAAAGCCTGTGCTAATGGTCACTTCATAGGAACAAGTACTGCAGAACTGTAAATGAAACAGGCCCTCAAAATGGCTTGAGGGAGGTAAAGGCCAAAACATTTCAAACTGTGACACATACTTAAAGAGAACACTTTGAAGAACTAAGGGGTAATCACAGCTTGAAAAATAGAAAAGGACATGCCTTAAAGCTCAATTTCAACAGATTATGTGGCACATTCGAATTCAACCACAGAGAGGTATCAGCTCACACTTGTCAGAATAACCATCAGCAAGAAAACTACAAACAATAAATGCTGAAGGTGTTGTGGAGAAATGCATACCCTCAACATCAAAGGGGACGTAACTTGGAAAGGGCCACGAATGAGAACAGAATGGAGGTGCCTTAAAAAGGTAAACATTGAGCTACCATATGATCCAGCAGGCCCACTCCTCGACGTATAACCTAAGAGAGAATTGGAAAGACACAGGCAGGCAAATCTGCATTGCACACCATTACAATAGCCAAGATATGGAAGTAACCAAAAAGTCCAGCAACAGATGGATGGACAAAGAAGAACTCCTCCATGTACAGATGGAATATTCGCTAGTGAAAAAAATGAAACAATGCTATTTGAAGCACCATAGATGAGTCTAGACGTAATCACGCCACGTGTAGTAAGTGAGAAAGCAAAAGGCACATATCCTATCATATCACTTTTAAGAGTTACTTAAAAATTGATACCAATGAAGATATTTCCACAGAGAAAGGCAATCACAGATTCATTAAAAAACTTATGGTTCACCAAATAGAAAGGGATGAGGATTGGATACATTGCCACATTGGGGTTAACAGAGATATACAAACCATGTGAAATATATAACCACCAAAGACGTACGGAAGACCAGGAGAAGACTACTCAACATTGTGTCATAACCTACATGGGAAAAGGATGCGAGGAAGAATAGATACATGTATATGTGTGAAAGAACCACATCTTGCACACCTAGAACAAACAAACCATTGTAATCATATTTACTGGGATAAAAAAATAAAAAGTAAACTACAAATATGAACAAGAAGTAATGAGACATAAACTTAAAGGGCTTTTCCCTGGCACATTCCATTCTAATTTACAACCTAGAACACCACTTCCATTAAGGCTCTGTTTCCCTAGTAACCAAATATGGTAAAGGGGAAATGCTGCCACCTTGTGGCCGTTTCCTGCAAGAACAGCTTTAAACTCACAGCTAATGGTCACTTCACATTCCCAAGGACTCAGGGCTGTAAAGGACACCTGCCCTAAAAAATTGTGCTGAAGGAGGGAATGGACAAAACAATTCAAAACAGGCAAATGTTTCAAGAAGAGAGTAGGAAGAGTTAAGTTTTACTCACGCTCTTTTAAAAAAAAGGAAAATGGATAAAAGCTCAACCTCAGGGAGTGTTAGACCCATGCAATCTAATCTACAAAAAGTTTCAACTTACACCAGTCGACTGACCTTGAGCAAAAAGTCTACAAACAATAAATGCTGAAGGGGTTTTAGGGAACTGTGTACCCTCTACCTGCTGGTGAGACGTAAAGGGGTAACAGCCAATAATGAGAACAGAAAGGAGCTGTGTTTAAAAGTAAAAATGGAGGTACCATTCAATCCAGCAGGCGCACCAATGGACCTCTCACTTGAGAAGACAAGAATCGAGAAGACACAGGCCGCAAAAGTTGCAGTGCAGCCTTATTCACAATAGCCAAGACAGTGAAGCAATCAAAATGTCCAACAACCGGTAAATGGATAAAGAAGAAGTGGTCCATGTACACAATGGAATAATAGCCATGGAAAACAATGAACCACTGCTCTCTGAGGCACCACAAATGAGTCTGGAGATAATCACAAAACATGAGGTACGTCGGAAAGCAAAAGACCTGTATTCTATGATATCACTTATAGGCGTTATCTAATAACTGACACAAAGGAACATATTTCCACAGAGAAAGACACTCACAGACTTAGAAAACAAACTATGCTCATCTAAAAGGAAAGGTGGGGGGAAGGGATAAATTAAGATTAGTGTTACTATACGTATACAAACACATATTATATACATATCTCAAAAAGACCAACCATATAGCAAGGGAGGTCTGCGGAACCCTCAGTAACATTTTACATGGGAAGAGGATCTGTACTTGAATAGACATATATAATGTACAAACGAACCAGATGGTGTACACCTAGGACAAACAATATTCTAAGCTTTACCCCAATTTAAAAAAAATTTAAAACCAAGAAGAAATAATGAGACATAAACTTATGGGGCTTTCTCCATGCACATTCCAATGTAATTTACAAACTAGGAACACGACTTCCAGAAAGGCTCTGCTGCCCTAGTACCCAGATATGGGAATGGAGATAAGCTTCCTGCTTCAGGCCACTTCCTCCAACAGCAGCTTTAAACCCATTGCTAAAGGTCACTAAATATTCACCAAACTTGCAGTTCGGTAAAAGACACCTGCTTTCTAAAAAAATTCTGGGGTGGAAAATCGACCAAAAATTTCAAAAGAGGGCAACCTTCCAAGAACACAATTTCAAGAGTTCTATTGTACTCCCAATTGTTTCCTTTTTTTTAACAGAAAAGAAAACGGTGGAGAAAAATGATGAGTTTTACGAATTTTCAAAGACATGCAAACCCAAATTACAAAAACCTATCAGCTCACAGCAGCCAGAAGGGCCATTAGCATAAATGCTGCAAACAATAAATGCTGAAGCGATTGTGGAGAAATGCGTACCCTCGATTCTAAGGGGGACGTGGTAAGAGCCACTAATGAAAACACAAAGAAGGTGCTTTGCAAAGGGAAACACGGTGCTACCAGTCAATCAATCACACCCACTGCTGGGCCTATCACCTGAGAAAATGAGAATCGAAAAGTCACAGCCTGGCAATCCTGCACTCCAACAATATTTACCATAGCCAACACTTGGAAGCATTGAACATGTCCATCAACCGAGGAATGCACAAAGTAGAAGTGGTCCACGTACACAGTGGAAAATTACTCCAATAAAAAATAAAAATTAAATGTAAAAATCCAACAAAAGTAAGGAGACATCAGCTTGTGTGGGTTTGTCCGGGCACACTCCACTCTAATTTATAACCGAGAAACACCACAGGCCGCAAGGGCTTTTCCCTAGTTACCAGGGTGGGGGACATAGAAAGGCTGCCGCCCTCTGGCAGTTACCTGCAAAAGCAGCTTTAAAGCCTGTGCTAATGGTCACTTCATAGGAACAAGTACTGCAGAACTGTAAATGAAACAGGCCCTCAAAATGGCTTGAGGGAGGTAAAGGCCAAAACATTTCAAACTGTGACACATACTTAAAGAGAACACTTTGAAGAACTAAGGGGTAATCACAGCTTGAAAAATAGAAAAGGACATGCCTTAAAGCTCAATTTCAACAGATTATGTGGCACATTCGAATTCAACCACAGAGAGGTATCAGCTCACACTTGTCAGAATAACCATCAGCAAGAAAACTACAAACAATAAATGCTGAAGGTGTTGTGGAGAAATGCATACCCTCAACATCAAAGGGGACGTAACTTGGAAAGGGCCACGAATGAGAACAGAATGGAGGTGCCTTAAAAAGGTAAACATTGAGCTACCATATGATCCAGCAGGCCCACTCCTCGACGTATAACCTAAGAAGAGAGAATTGGAAAGACACAGGCAGGCAAATCTGCATTGCACACCATTACAATAGCCAAGATATGGAAGTAACCAAAAAGTCCAGCAACAGATGGATGGACAAAGAAGAACTCCTCCATGTACAGATGGAATATTCGCTAGTGAAAAAAATGAAACAATGCTATTTGAAGCACCATAGATGAGTCTAGACGTAATCACGCCACGTGTAGTAAGTGAGAAAGCAAAAGGCACATATCCTATCATATCACTTTTAAGAGTTACTTAAAAATTGATACCAATGAAGATATTTCCACAGAGAAAGGCAATCACAGATTCATTAAAAAACTTATGGTTCACCAAATAGAAAGGGATGAGGATTGGATACATTGCCACATTGGGGTTAACAGAGATATACAAACCATGTGAAATATATAACCACCAAAGACGTACGGAAGACCAGGAGAAGACTACTCAACATTGTGTCATAACCTACATGGGAAAAGGATGCGAGGAAGAATAGATACATGTATATGTGTGAAAGAACCACATCTTGCACACCTAGAACAAACAAACCATTGTAATCATATTTACTGGGATAAAAAAATAAAAAGTAAACTACAAATATGAACAAGAAGTAATGAGACATAAACTTAAAGGGCTTTTCCCTGGCACATTCCATTCTAATTTACAACCTAGAACACCACTTCCATTAAGGCTCTGTTTCCCTAGTAACCAAATATGGTAAAGGGGAAATGCTGCCACCTTGTGGCCGTTTCCTGCAAGAACAGCTTTAAACTCACAGCTAATGGTCACTTCACATTCCCAAGGACTCAGGGCTGTAAAGGACACCTGCCCTAAAAAATTGTGCTGAAGGAGGGAATGGACAAAACAATTCAAAACAGGCAAATGTTTCAAGAAGAGAGTAGGAAGAGTTAAGTTTTACTCACGCTCTTTTAAAAAAAAGGAAAATGGATAAAAGCTCAACCTCAGGGAGTGTTAGACCCATGCAATCTAATCTACAAAAAGTTTCAACTTACACCAGTCGACTGACCTTGAGCAAAAAGTCTACAAACAATAAATGCTGAAGGGGTTTTAGGGAACTGTGTACCCTCTACCTGCTGGTGAGACGTAAAGGGGTAACAGCCAATAATGAGAACAGAAAGGAGCTGTGTTTAAAAGTAAAAATGGAGGTACCATTCAATCCAGCAGGCGCGCCAATGGACCTCTCACTTGAGAAGACAAGAATCGAGAAGACACAGGCCGCAAAAGTTGCAGTGCAGCCTTATTCACAATAGCCAAGACAGTGAAGCAATCCAAATGTCCAACAACCGGTAAATGGATAAAGAAGAAGTGGTCCATGTACACAATGGAATAATAGCCATGGAAAACAATGAACCACTGCTCTCTGAGGCACCACAAATGAGTCTGGAGATAATCACAAAACATGAGGTACGTCGGAAAGCAAAAGACCTGTATTCTATGATATCACTTAT
This sequence comes from Balaenoptera borealis, assembly GCF_965194805.1. Lineage (NCBI taxonomy): Eukaryota > Metazoa > Chordata > Mammalia > Artiodactyla > Balaenopteridae > Balaenoptera > Balaenoptera borealis. The sequence goes on from NW_028122251.1 coordinate 39,965, forward strand.
AGGCGTTATCTAATAACTGACACAAAGGAACATATTTCCACAGAGAAAGACACTCACAGACTTAGAAAACAAACTATGCTCATCTAAAAGGAAAGGTGGGGGGAAGGGATAAATTAAGATTAGTGTTACTATACGTATACAAACACATATTATATACATATCTCAAAAAGACCAACCATATAGCAAGGGAGGTCTGCGGAACCCTCAGTAACATTTTACATGGGAAGAGGATCTGTACTTGAATAGACATATATAATGTACAAACGAACCAGATGGTGTACACCTAGGACAAACAATATTCTAAGCTTTACCCCAATTTAAAAAAAATTTAAAACCAAGAAGAAATAATGAGACATAAACTTATGGGGCTTTCTCCATGCACATTCCAATGTAATTTACAAACTAGGAACACGACTTCCAGAAAGGCTCTGCTGCCCTAGTACCCAGATATGGGAATGGAGATAAGCTTCCTGCTTGAGGCCACTTCCTCCAACAGCAGCTTTAAACCCATTGCTAAAGGTCACTAAATATTCACCAAACTTGCAGTTCGGTAAAAGACACCTGCTTTCTAAAAAAATTCTGGGGTGGAAAATCGACCAAAAATTTCAAAAGAGGGCAACCTTCCAAGAACACAATTTCAAGAGTTCTATTGTACTCCCAATTGTTTCCTTTTTTTAACAGAAAAGAAAACGGTGGAGAAAAATGATGAGTTTTACGAATTTTCGAAGACATGCAAACCCAAATTACAAAAACCTATCAGCTCACAGCAGCCAGAAGGGCCATTAGCATAAATGCTGCAAACAATAAATGCTGAAGCGATTGTGGAGAAATGCGTACCCTCGATTCTAAGGGGGACGTGGTAAGAGCCACTAATGAAAACACAAAGAAGGTGCTTTGCAAAGGGAAACACGGTGCTACCAGTCAATCAATCACACCCACTGCTGGGCCTATCACCTGAGAAAATGAGAATCGAAAAGTCACAGCCTGGCAATCCTGCACTCCAACAATATTTACCATAGCCAACACTTGGAAGCATTGAACATGTCCATCAACCGAGGAATGCACAAAGTAGAAGTGGTCCACGTACACAGTGGAAAATTACTCCAATAAAAAATAAAAATTAAATGTAAAAATCCAACAAAAGTAAGGAGACATCAGCTTGTGTGGGTTTGTCCGGGCACACTCCACTCTAATTTATAACCGAGAAACACCACAGGCCGCAAGGGCTTTTCCCTAGTTACCAGGGTGGGGGACATAGAAAGGCTGCCGCCCTCTGGCAGTTACCTGCAAAAGCAGCTTTAAAGCCTGTGCTAATGGTCACTTCATAGGAACAAGTACTGCAGAACTGTAAATGAAACAGGCCCTCAAAATGGCTTGAGGGAGGTAAAGGCCAAAACATTTCAAACTGTGACACATACTTAAAGAGAACACTTTGAAGAACTAAGGGGTAATCACAGCTTGAAAAATAGAAAAGGACATGCCTTAAAGCTCAATTTCAACAGATTATGTGGCACATTCGAATTCAACCACAGAGAGGTATCAGCTCACACTTGTCAGAATAACCATCAGCAAGAAAACTACAAACAATAAATGCTGAAGGTGTTGTGGAGAAATGCATACCCTCAACATCAAAGGGGACGTAACTTGGAAAGGGCCACGAATGAGAACAGAATGGAGGTGCCTTAAAAAGGTAAACATTGAGCTACCATATGATCCAGCAGGCCCACTCCTCGACGTATAACCTAAGAAGAGAGAATTGGAAAGACACAGGCAGGCAAATCTGCATTGCACACCATTACAATAGCCAAGATATGGAAGTAACCAAAAAGTCCAGCAACAGATGGATGGACAAAGAAGAACTCCTCCATGTACAGATGGAATATTCGCTAGTGAAAAAAATGAAACAATGCTATTTGAAGCACCATAGATGAGTCTAGACGTAATCACGCCACGTGTAGTAAGTGAGAAAGCAAAAGGCACATATCCTATCATATCACTTTTAAGAGTTACTTAAAAATTGATACCAATGAAGATATTTCCACAGAGAAAGGCAATCACAGATTCATTAAAAAACTTATGGTTCACCAAATAGAAAGGGATGAGGATTGGATACATTGCCACATTGGGGTTAACAGAGATATACAAACCATGTGAAATATATAACCACCAAAGACGTACGGAAGACCAGGAGAAGACTACTCAACATTGTGTCATAACCTACATGGGAAAAGGATGCGAGGAAGAATAGATACATGTATATGTGTGAAAGAACCACATCTTGCACACCTAGAACAAACAAACCATTGTAATCATATTTACTGGGATAAAAAAATAAAAAGTAAACTACAAATATGAACAAGAAGTAATGAGACATAAACTTAAAGGGCTTTTCCCTGGCACATTCCATTCTAATTTACAACCTAGAACACCACTTCCATTAAGGCTCTGTTTCCCTAGTAACCAAATATGGTAAAGGGGAAATGCTGCCACCTTGTGGCCGTTTCCTGCAAGAACAGCTTTAAACTCACAGCTAATGGTCACTTCACATTCCCAAGGACTCAGGGCTGTAAAGGACACCTGCCCTAAAAAATTGTGCTGAAGGAGGGAATGGACAAAACAATTCAAAACAGGCAAATGTTTCAAGAAGAGAGTAGGAAGAGTTAAGTTTTACTCACGCTCTTTTAAAAAAAAGGAAAATGGATAAAAGCTCAACCTCAGGGAGTGTTAGACCCATGCAATCTAATCTACAAAAAGTTTCAACCAGTCGACTGACCTTGAGCAAAAAGTCTACAAACAATAAATGCTGAAGGGGTTTTAGGGAACTGTGTACCCTCTACCTGCTGGTGAGACGTAAAGGGGTAACAGCCAATAATGAGAACAGAAAGGAGCTGTGTTTAAAAGTAAAAATGGAGGTACCATTCAATCCAGCAGGCGCACCAATGGACCTCTCACTTGAGAAGACAAGAATCGAGAAGACACAGGCCGCAAAAGTTGCAGTGCAGCCTTATTCACAATAGCCAAGACAGTGAAGCAATCAAAATGTCCAACAACCGGTAAATGGATAAAGAAGAAGTGGTCCATGTACACAATGGAATAATAGCCATGGAAAACAATGAACCACTGCTCTCTGAGGCACCACAAATGAGTCTGGAGATAATCACAAAACATGAGGTACGTCGGAAAGCAAAAGACCTGTATTCTATGATATCACTTATAGGCGTTATCTAATAACTGACACAAAGGAACATATTTCCACAGAGAAAGACACTCACAGACTTAGAAAACAAACTATGCTCATCTAAAAGGAAAGGTGGGGGGAATGTATAAATTAAGATTAGTGTTACTATACGTATACAAACACATATTATATACATATCTCAAAAAGACCAACCATATAGCAAGGGAGGTCTGCGGAACCCTCAGTAACATTTTACATGGGAAGAGGATCTGTACTTGAATAGACATATATAATGTACAAACGAACCAGATGGTGTACACCTAGGACAAACAATATTCTAAGCTTTACCCCAATTTAAAAAAAATTTAAAACCAAGAAGAAATAATGAGACATAAACTTATGGGGCTTTCTCCATGCACATTCCAATGTAATTTACAAACTAGGAACACGACTTCCAGAAAGGCTCTGCTGCCCTAGTACCCAGATATGGGAATGGAGATAAGCTTCCTGCTTGAGGCCACTTCCTCCAACAGCAGCTTTAAACCCATTGCTAAAGGTCACTAAATATTCACCAAACTTGCAGTTCGGTAAAAGACACCTGCTTTCTAAAAAAATTCTGGGGTGGAAAATCGACCAAAAATTTCAAAAGAGGGCAACCTTCCAAGAACACAATTTCAAGAGTTCTATTGTACTCCCAATTGTTTCCTTTTTTTTAACAGAAAAGAAAACGGTGGAGAAAAATGATGAGTTTTACGAATTTTCAAAGACATGCAAACCCAAATTACAAAAACCTATCAGCTCACAGCAGCCAGAAGGGCCATTAGCATAAATGCTGCAAACAATAAATGCTGAAGCGATTGTGGAGAAATGCGTACCCTCGATTCTAAGGGGGACGTGGTAAGAGCCACTAATGAAAACACAAAGAAGGTGCTTTGCAAAGGGAAACACGGTGCTACCAGTCAATCAATCACACCCACTGCTGGGCCTATCACCTGAGAAAATGAGAATCGAAAAGTCACAGCCTGGCAATCCTGCACTCCAACAATATTTACCATAGCCAACACTTGGAAGCATTGAACATGTCCATCAACCGAGGAATGCACAAAGTAGAAGTGGTCCACGTACACAGTGGAAAATTACTCCAATAAAAAATAAAAATTAAATGTAAAAATCCAACAAAAGTAAGGAGACATCAGCTTGTGTGGGTTTGTCCGGGCACACTCCACTCTAATTTATAACCGAGAAACACCACAGGCCGCAAGGGCTTTTCCCTAGTTACCAGGGTGGGGGACATAGAAAGGCTGCCGCCCTCTGGCAGTTACCTGCAAAAGCAGCTTTAAAGCCTGTGCTAATGGTCACTTCATAGGAACAAGTACTGCAGAACTGTAAATGAAACAGGCCCTCAAAATGGCTTGAGGGAGGTAAAGGCCAAAACATTTCAAACTGTGACACATACTTAAAGAGAACACTTTGAAGAACTAAGGGGTAATCACAGCTTGAAAAATAGAAAAGGACATGCCTTAAAGCTCAATTTCAACAGATTATGTGGCACATTCGAATTCAACCACAGAGAGGTATCAGCTCACACTTGTCAGAATAACCATCAGCAAGAAAACTACAAACAATAAATGCTGAAGGTGTTGTGGAGAAATGCATACCCTCAACATCAAAGGGGACGTAACTTGGAAAGGGCCACGAATGAGAACAGAATGGAGGTGCCTTAAAAAGGTAAACATTGAGCTACCATATGATCCAGCAGGCCCACTCCTCGACGTATAACCTAAGAAGAGAGAATTGGAAAGACACAGGCAGGCAAATCTGCATTGCACACCATTACAATAGCCAAGATATGGAAGTAACCAAAAAGTCCAGCAACAGATGGATGGACAAAGAAGAACTCCTCCATGTACAGATGGAATATTCGCTAGTGAAAAAAATGAAACAATGCTATTTGAAGCACCATAGATGAGTCTAGACGTAATCACGCCACGTGTAGTAAGTGAGAAAGCAAAAGGCACATATCCTATCATATCACTTTTAAGAGTTACTTAAAAATTGATACCAATGAAGATATTTCCACAGAGAAAGGCAATCACAGATTCATTAAAAAACTTATGGTTCACCAAATAGAAAGGGATGAGGATTGGATACATTGCCACATTGGGGTTAACAGAGATATACAAACCATGTGAAATATATAACCACCAAAGACGTACGGAAGACCAGGAGAAGACTACTCAACATTGTGTCATAACCTACATGGGAAAAGGATGCGAGGAAGAATAGATACATGTATATGTGTGAAAGAACCACATCTTGCACACCTAGAACAAACAAACCATTGTAATCATATTTACTGGGATAAAAAAATAAAAAGTAAACTACAAATATGAACAAGAAGTAATGAGACATAAACTTAAAGGGCTTTTCCCTGGCACATTCCATTCTAATTTACAACCTAGAACACCACTTCCATTAAGGCTCTGTTTCCCTAGTAACCAAATATGGTAAAGGGGAAATGCTGCCACCTTGTGGCCGTTTCCTGCAAGAACAGCTTTAAACTCACAGCTAATGGTCACTTCACATTCCCAAGGACTCAGGGCTGTAAAGGACACCTGCCCTAAAAAATTGTGCTGAAGGAGGGAATGGACAAAACAATTCAAAACAGGCAAATGTTTCAAGAAGAGAGTAGGAAGAGTTAAGTTTTACTCACGCTCTTTTAAAAAAAAGGAAAATGGATAAAAGCTCAACCTCAGGGAGTGTTAGACCCATGCAATCTAATCTACAAAAAGTTTCAACCAGTCGACTGACCTTGAGCAAAAAGTCTACAAACAATAAATGCTGAAGGGGTTTTAGGGAACTGTGTACCCTCTACCTGCTGGTGAGACGTAAAGGGGTAACAGCCAATAATGAGAACAGAAAGGAGCTGTGTTTAAAAGTAAAAATGGAGGTACCATTCAATCCAGCAGGCGCACCAATGGACCTCTCACTTGAGAAGACAAGAATCGAGAAGACACAGGCCGCAAAAGTTGCAGTGCAGCCTTATTCACAATAGCCAAGACAGTGAAGCAATCAAAATGTCCAACAACTGGTAAATGGATAAAGAAGAAGTGGTCCATGCACACAATGGAATAATAGCCATGGAAAACAATGAACCACTGCTCTCTGAGGCACCACAAATGAGTCTGGAGATAATCACAAAACATGAGGTACGTCGGAAAGCAAAAGACCTGTATTCTATGATATCACTTATAGGCGTTATCTAATAACTGACACAAAGGAACATATTTCCACAGAGAAAGACACTCACAGACTTAGAAAACAAACTATGCTCATCTAAAAGGAAAGGTGGGGGGAATGGATAAATTAAGATTAGTGTTACTATACGTATACAAACACATATTATATACATATCTCAAAAAGACCAACCATATAGCAAGGGAGGTCTGCGGAACCCTCAGTAACATTTTACATGGGAAGAGGATCTGTACTTGAATAGACATATATAATGTACAAACGAACCAGATGGTGTACACCTAGGACAAACAATATTCTAAGCTTTACCCCAATTTAAAAAAAATTTAAAACCAAGAAGAAATAATGAGACATAAACTTATGGGGCTTTCTCCATGCACATTCCAATGTAATTTACAAACTAGGAACACGACTTCCAGAAAGGCTCTGCTGCCCTAGTACCCAGATATGGGAATGGAGATAAGCTTCCTGCTTGAGGCCACTTCCTCCAACAGCAGCTTTAAACCCATTGCTAAAGGTCACTAAATATTCACCAAACTTGCAGTTCGGTAAAAGACACCTGCTTTCTAAAAAAATTCTGGGGTGGAAAATCGACCAAAAATTTCAAAAGAGGGCAACCTTCCAAGAACACAATTTCAAGAGTTCTATTGTACTCCCAATTGTTTCCTTTTTTTTAACAGAAAAGAAAACGGTGGAGAAAAATGATGAGTTTTACGAATTTTCAAAGACATGCAAACCCAAATTACAAAAACCTATCAGCTCACAGCAGCCAGAAGGGCCATTAGCATAAATGCTGCAAACAATAAATGCTGAAGCGATTGTGGAGAAATGCGTACCCTCGATTCTAAGGGGGACGTGGTAAGAGCCACTAATGAAAACACAAAGAAGGTGCTTTGCAAAGGGAAACACGGTGCTACCAGTCAATCAATCACACCCACTGCTGGGCCTATCACCTGAGAAAATGAGAATCGAAAAGTCACAGCCTGGCAATCCTGCACTCCAACAATATTTACCATAGCCAACACTTGGAAGCATTGAACATGTCCATCAACCGAGGAATGCACAAAGTAGAAGTGGTCCACGTACACAGTGGAAAATTACTCCAATAAAAAATAAAAATTAAATGTAAAAATCCAACAAAAGTAAGGAGACATCAGCTTGTGTGGGTTTGTCCGGGCACACTCCACTCTAATTTATAACCGAGAAACACCACAGGCCGCAAGGGCTTTTCCCTAGTTACCAGGGTGGGGGACATAGAAAGGCTGCCGCCCTCTGGCAGTTACCTGCAAAAGCAGCTTTAAAGCCTGTGCTAATGGTCACTTCATAGGAACAAGTACTGCAGAACTGTAAATGAAACAGGCCCTCAAAATGGCTTGAGGGAGGTAAAGGCCAAAACATTTCAAACTGTGACACATACTTAAAGAGAACACTTTGAAGAACTAAGGGGTAATCACAGCTTGAAAAATAGAAAAGGACATGCCTTAAAGCTCAATTTCAACAGATTATGTGGCACATTCGAATTCAACCACAGAGAGGTATCAGCTCACACTTGTCAGAATAACCATCAGCAAGAAAACTACAAACAATAAATGCTGAAGGTGTTGTGGAGAAATGCATACCCTCAACATCAAAGGGGACGTAACTTGGAAAGGGCCACGAATGAGAACAGAATGGAGGTGCCTTAAAAAGGTAAACATTGAGCTACCATATGATCCAGCAGGCCCACTCCTCGACGTATAACCTAAGAAGAGAGAATTGGAAAGACACAGGCAGGCAAATCTGCATTGCACACCATTACAATAGCCAAGATATGGAAGTAACCAAAAAGTCCAGCAACAGATGGATGGACAAAGAAGAACTCCTCCATGTACAGATGGAATATTCGCTAGTGAAAAAAATGAAACAATGCTATTTGAAGCACCATAGATGAGTCTAGACGTAATCACGCCACGTGTAGTAAGTGAGAAAGCAAAAGGCACATATCCTATCATATCACTTTTAAGAGTTACTTAAAAATTGATACCAATGAAGATATTTCCACAGAGAAAGGCAATCACAGATTCATTAAAAAACTTATGGTTCACCAAATAGAAAGGGATGAGGATTGGATACATTGCCACATTGGGGTTAACAGAGATATACAAACCATGTGAAATATATAACCACCAAAGACGTACGGAAGACCAGGAGAAGACTACTCAACATTGTGTCATAACCTACATGGGAAAAGGATGCGAGGAAGAATAGATACATGTATATGTGTGAAAGAACCACATCTTGCACACCTAGAACAAACAAACCATTGTAATCATATTTACTGGGATAAAAAAATAAAAAGTAAACTACAAATATGAACAAGAAGTAATGAGACATAAACTTAAAGGGCTTTTCCCTGGCACATTCCATTCTAATTTACAACCTAGAACACCACTTCCATTAAGGCTCTGTTTCCCTAGTAACCAAATATGGTAAAGGGGAAATGCTGCCACCTTGTGGCCGTTTCCTGCAAGAACAGCTTTAAACTCACAGCTAATGGTCACTTCACATTCCCAAGGACTCAGGGCTGTAAAGGACACCTGCCCTAAAAAATTGTGCTGAAGGAGGGAATGGACAAAACAATTCAAAACAGGCAAATGTTTCAAGAAGAGAGTAGGAAGAGTTAAGTTTTACTCACGCTCTTTTAAAAAAAAGGAAAATGGATAAAAGCTCAACCTCAGGGAGTGTTAGACCCATGCAATCTAATCTACAAAAAGTTTCAACTTACACCAGTCGACTGACCTTGAGCAAAAAGTCTACAAACAATAAATGCTGAAGGGGTTTTAGGGAACTGTGTACCCTCTACCTGCTGGTGAGACGTAAAGGGGTAACAGCCAATAATGAGAACAGAAAGGAGCTGTGTTTAAAAGTAAAAATGGAGGTACCATTCAATCCAGCAGGCGCACCAATGGACCTCTCACTTGAGAAGACAAGAATCGAGAAGACACAGGCCGCAAAAGTTGCAGTGCAGCCTTATTCACAATAGCCAAGACAGTGAAGCAATCAAAATGTCCAACAACCGGTAAATGGATAAAGAAGAAGTGGTCCATGTACACAATGGAATAATAGCCATGGAAAACAATGAACCACTGCTCTCTGAGGCACCACAAATGAGTCTGGAGATAATCACAAAACATGAGGTACGTCGGAAAGCAAAAGACCTGTATTCTATGATATCACTTATAGGCGTTATCTAATAACTGACACAAAGGAACATATTTCCACAGAGAAAGACACTCACAGACTTAGAAAACAAACTATGCTCATCTAAAAGGAAAGGTGGGGGGAATGGATAAATTAAGATTAGTGTTACTATACGTATACAAACACATATTATATACATATCTCAAAAAGACCAACCATATAGCAAGGGAGGTCTGCGGAACCCTCAGTAACATTTTACATGGGAAGAGGATCTGTACTTGAATAGACATATATAATGTACAAACGAACCAGATGGTGTACACCTAGGACAAACAATATTCTAAGCTTTACCCCAATTTAAAAAAAATTTAAAACCAAGAAGAAATAATGAGACATAAACTTATGGGGCTTTCTCCATGCACATTCCAATGTAATTTACAAACTAGGAACACGACTTCCAGAAAGGCTCTGCTGCCCTAGTACCCAGATATGGGAATGGAGATAAGCTTCCTGCTTGAGGCCACTTCCTCCAACAGCAGCTTTAAACCCATTGCTAAAGGTCACTAAATATTCACCAAACTTGCAGTTCGGTAAAAGACACCTGCTTTCTAAAAAAATTCTGGGGTGGAAAATCGACCAAAAATTTCAAAAGAGGGCAACCTTCCAAGAACACAATTTCAAGAGTTCTATTGTACTCCCAATTGTTTCCTTTTTTTTAACAGAAAAGAAAACGGTGGAGAAAAATGATGAGTTTTACGAATTTTCAAAGACATGCAAACCCAAATTACAAAAACCTATCAGCTCACAGCAGCCAGAAGGGCCATTAGCATAAATGCTGCAAACAATAAATGCTGAAGCGATTGTGGAGAAATGCGTACCCTCGATTCTAAGGGGGACGTGGTAAGAGCCACTAATGAAAACACAAAGAAGGTGCTTTGCAAAGGGAAACACGGTGCTACCAGTCAATCAATCACACCCACTGCTGGGCCTATCACCTGAGAAAATGAGAATCGAAAAGTCACAGCCTGGCAATCCTGCACTCCAACAATATTTACCATAGCCAACACTTGGAAGCATTGAACATGTCCATCAACCGAGGAATGCACAAAGTAGAAGTGGTCCACGTACACAGTGGAAAATTACTCCAATAAAAAATAAAAATTAAATGTAAAAATCCAACAAAAGTAAGGAGACATCAGCTTGTGTGGGTTTGTCCGGGCACACTCCACTCTAATTTATAACCGAGAAACACCACAGGCCGCAAGGGCTTTTCCCTAGTTACCAGGGTGGGGGACATAGAAAGGCTGCCGCCCTCTGGCAGTTACCTGCAAAAGCAGCTTTAAAGCCTGTGCTAATGGTCACTTCATAGGAACAAGTACTGCAGAACTGTAAATGAAACAGGCCCTCAAAATGGCTTGAGGGAGGTAAAGGCCAAAACATTTCAAACTGTGACACATACTTAAAGAGAACACTTTGAAGAACTAAGGGGTAATCACAGCTTGAAAAATAGAAAAGGACATGCCTTAAAGCTCAATTTCAACAGATTATGTGGCACATTCGAATTCAACCACAGAGAGGTATCAGCTCACACTTGTCAGAATAACCATCAGCAAGAAAACTACAAACAATAAATGCTGAAGGTGTTGTGGAGAAATGCATACCCTCAACATCAAAGGGGACGTAACTTGGAAAGGGCCACGAATGAGAACAGAATGGAGGTGCCTTAAAAAGGTAAACATTGAGCTACCATATGATCCAGCAGGCCCACTCCTCGACGTATAACCTAAGAAGAGAGAATTGGAAAGACACAGGCAGGCAAATCTGCATTGCACACCATTACAATAGCCAAGATATGGAAGTAACCAAAAAGTCCAGCAACAGATGGATGGACAAAGAAGAACTCCTCCATGTACAGATGGAATATTCGCTAGTGAAAAAAATGAAACAATGCTATTTGAAGCACCATAGATGAGTCTAGACGTAATCACGCCACGTGTAGTAAGTGAGAAAGCAAAAGGCACATATCCTATCATATCACTTTTAAGAGTTACTTAAAAATTGATACCAATGAAGATATTTCCACAGAGAAAGGCAATCACAGATTCATTAAAAAACTTATGGTTCACCAAATAGAAAGGGATGAGGATTGGATACATTGCCACATTGGGGTTAACAGAGATATACAAACCATGTGAAATATATAACCACCAAAGACGTACGGAAGACCAGGAGAAGACTACTCAACATTGTGTCATAACCTACATGGGAAAAGGATGCGAGGAAGAATAGATACATGTATATGTGTGAAAGAACCACATCTTGCACACCTAGAACAAACAAACCATTGTAATCATATTTACTGGGATAAAAAAATAAAAAGTAAACTACAAATATGAACAAGAAGTAATGAGACATAAACTTAAAGGGCTTTTCCCTGGCACATTCCATTCTAATTTACAACCTAGAACACCGCTTCCATTAAGGCTCTGTTTCCCTAGTAACCAAATATGGTAAAGGGGAAATGCTGCCACCTTGTGGCCGTTTCCTGCAAGAACAGCTTTAAACTCACAGCTAATGGTCACTTCACATTCCCAAGGACTCAGGGCTGTAAAGGACACCTGCCCTAAAAAATTGTGCTGAAGGAGGGAATGGACAAAACAATTCAAAACAGGCAAATGTTTCAAGAAGAGAGTAGGAAGAGTTAAGTTTTACTCACGCTCTTTTAAAAAAAAGGAAAATGGATAAAAGCTCAACCTCAGGGAGTGTTAGACCCATGCAATCTAATCTACAAAAAGTTTCAACTTACACCAGTCGACTGACCTTGAGCAAAAAGTCTACAAACAATAAATGCTGAAGGGGTTTTAGGGAACTGTGTACCCTCTACCTGCTGGTGAGACGTAAAGGGGTAACAGCCAATAATGAGAACAGAAAGGAGCTGTGTTTAAAAGTAAAAATGGAGGTACCATTCAATCCAGCAGGCGCGCCAATGGACCTCTCACTTGAGAAGACAAGAATCGAGAAGACACAGGCCGCAAAAGTTGCAGTGCAGCCTTATTCACAATAGCCAAGACAGTGAAGCAATCAAAATGTCCAACAACCGGTAAATGGATAAAGAAGAAGTGGTCCATGTACACAATGGAATAATAGCCATGGAAAACAATGAACCACTGCTCTCTGAGGCACCACAAATGAGTCTGGAGATAATCACAAAACATGAGGTACGTCGGAAAGCAAAAGACCTGTATTCTATGATATCACTTATAGGCGTTATCTAATAACTGACACAAAGGAACATATTTCCACAGAGAAAGACACTCACAGACTTAGAAAACAAACTATGCTCATCTAAAAGGAAAGGTGGGGGGAAGGGATAAATTAAGATTAGTGTTACTATACGTATACAAACACATATTATATACATATCTCAAAAAGACCAACCATATAGCAAGGGAGGTCTGCGGAACCCTCAGTAACATTTTACATGGGAAGAGGATCTGTACTTGAATAGACATATATAATGTACAAACGAACCAGATGGTGTACACCTAGGACAAACAATATTCTAAGCTTTACCCCAATTTAAAAAAAATTTAAAACCAAGAAGAAATAATGAGACATAAACTTATGGGGCTTTCTCCATGCACATTCCAATGTAATTTACAAACTAGGAACACGACTTCCAGAAAGGCTCTGCTGCCCTAGTACCCAGATATGGGAATGGAGATAAGCTTCCTGCTTGAGGCCACTTCCTCCAACAGCAGCTTTAAACCCATTGCTAAAGGTCACTAAATATTCACCAAACTTGCAGTTCGGTAAAAGACACCTGCTTTCTAAAAAAATTCTGGGGTGGAAAATCGACCAAAAATTTCAAAAGAGGGCAACCTTCCAAGAACACAATTTCAAGAGTTCTATTGTACTCCCAATTGTTTCCTTTTTTTTAACAGAAAAGAAAACGGTGGAGAAAAATGATGAGTTTTACGAATTTTCGAAGACATGCAAACCCAAATTACAAAAACCTATCAGCTCACAGCAGCCAGAAGGGCCATTAGCATAAATGCTGCAAACAATAAATGCTGAAGCGATTGTGGAGAAATGCGTACCCTCGATTCTAAGGGGGACGTGGTAAGAGCCACTAATGAAAACACAAAGAAGGTGCTTTGCAAAGGGAAACACGGTGCTACCAGTCAATCAATCACACCCACTGCTGGGCCTATCACCTGAGAAAATGAGAATCGAAAAGTCACAGCCTGGCAATCCTGCACTCCAACAATATTTACCATAGCCAACACTTGGAAGCATTGAACATGTCCATCAACCGAGGAATGCACAAAGTAGAAGTGGTCCACGTACACAGTGGAAAATTACTCCAATAAAAAATAAAAATTAAATGTAAAAATCCAACAAAAGTAAGGAGACATCAGCTTGTGTGGGTTTGTCCGGGCACACTCCACTCTAATTTATAACCGAGAAACACCACAGGCCGCAAGGGCTTTTCCCTAGTTACCAGGGTGGGGGACATAGAAAGGCTGCCGCCCTCTGGCAGTTACCTGCAAAAGCAGCTTTAAAGCCTGTGCTAATGGTCACTTCATAGGAACAAGTACTGCAGAACTGTAAATGAAACAGGCCCTCAAAATGGCTTGAGGGAGGTAAAGGCCAAAACATTTCAAACTGTGACACATACTTAAAGAGAACACTTTGAAGAACTAAGGGGTAATCACAGCTTGAAAAATAGAAAAGGACATGCCTTAAAGCTCAATTTCAACAGATTATGTGGCACATTCGAATTCAACCACAGAGAGGTATCAGCTCACACTTGTCAGAATAACCATCAGCAAGAAAACTACAAACAATAAATGCTGAAGGTGTTGTGGAGAAATGCATACCCTCAACATCAAAGGGGACGTAACTTGGAAAGGGCCACGAATGAGAACAGAATGGAGGTGCCTTAAAAAGGTAAACATTGAGCTACCATATGATCCAGCAGGCCCACTCCTCGACGTATAACCTAAGAGAGAATTGGAAAGACACAGGCAGGCAAATCTGCATTGCACACCATTACAATAGCCAAGATATGGAAGTAACCAAAAAGTCCAGCAACAGATGGATGGACAAAGAAGAACTCCTCCATGTACAGATGGAATATTCGCTAGTGAAAAAAATGAAACAATGCTATTTGAAGCACCATAGATGAGTCTAGACGTAATCACGCCACGTGTAGTAAGTGAGAAAGCAAAAGGCACATATCCTATCATATCACTTTTAAGAGTTACTTAAAAATTGATACCAATGAAGATATTTCCACAGAGAAAGGCAATCACAGATTCATTAAAAAACTTATGGTTCACCAAATAGAAAGGGATGAGGATTGGATACATTGCCACATTGGGGTTAACAGAGATATACAAACCATGTGAAATATATAACCACCAAAGACGTACGGAAGACCAGGAGAAGACTACTCAACATTGTGTCATAACCTACATGGGAAAAGGATGCGAGGAAGAATAGATACATGTATATGTGTGAAAGAACCACATCTTGCACACCTAGAACAAACAAACCATTGTAATCATATTTACTGGGATAAAAAAATAAAAAGTAAACTACAAATATGAACAAGAAGTAATGAGACATAAACTTAAAGGGCTTTTCCCTGGCACATTCCATTCTAATTTACAACCTAGAACACCACTTCCATTAAGGCTCTGTTTCCCTAGTAACCAAATATGGTAAAGGGGAAATGCTGCCACCTTGTGGCCGTTTCCTGCAAGAACAGCTTTAAACTCACAGCTAATGGTCACTTCACATTCCCAAGGACTCAGGGCTGTAAAGGACACCTGCCCTAAAAAATTGTGCTGAAGGAGGGAATGGACAAAACAATTCAAAACAGGCAAATGTTTCAAGAAGAGAGTAGGAAGAGTTAAGTTTTACTCACGCTCTTTTAAAAAAAAGGAAAATGGATAAAAGCTCAACCTCAGGGAGTGTTAGACCCATGCAATCTAATCTACAAAAAGTTTCAACTTACACCAGTCGACTGACCTTGAGCAAAAAGTCTACAAACAATAAATGCTGAAGGGGTTTTAGGGAACTGTGTACCCTCTACCTGCTGGTGAGACGTAAAGGGGTAACAGCCAATAATGAGAACAGAAAGGAGCTGTGTTTAAAAGTAAAAATGGAGGTACCATTCAATCCAGCAGGCGCACCAATGGACCTCTCACTTGAGAAGACAAGAATCGAGAAGACACAGGCCGCAAAAGTTGCAGTGCAGCCTTATTCACAATAGCCAAGACAGTGAAGCAATCAAAATGTCCAACAACCGGTAAATGGATAAAGAAGAAGTGGTCCATGTACACAATGGAATAATAGCCATGGAAAACAATGAACCACTGCTCTCTGAGGCACCACAAATGAGTCTGGAGATAATCACAAAACATGAGGTACGTCGGAAAGCAAAAGACCTGTATTCTATGATATCACTTATAGGCGTTATCTAATAACTGACACAAAGGAACATATTTCCACAGAGAAAGACACTCACAGACTTAGAAAACAAACTATGCTCATCTAAAAGGAAAGGTGGGGGGAAGGGATAAATTAAGATTAGTGTTACTATACGTATACAAACACATATTATATACATATCTCAAAAAGACCAACCATATAGCAAGGGAGGTCTGCGGAACCCTCAGTAACATTTTACATGGGAAGAGGATCTGTACTTGAATAGACATATATAATGTACAAACGAACCAGATGGTGTACACCTAGGACAAACAATATTCTAAGCTTTACCCCAATTTAAAAAAAATTTAAAACCAAGAAGAAATAATGAGACATAAACTTATGGGGCTTTCTCCATGCACATTCCAATGTAATTTACAAACTAGGAACACGACTTCCAGAAAGGCTCTGCTGCCCTAGTACCCAGATATGGGAATGGAGATAAGCTTCCTGCTTGAGGCCACTTCCTCCAACAGCAGCTTTAAACCCATTGCTAAAGGTCACTAAATATTCACCAAACTTGCAGTTCGGTAAAAGACACCTGCTTTCTAAAAAAATTCTGGGGTGGAAAATCGACCAAAAATTTCAAAAGAGGGCAACCTTCCAAGAACACAATTTCAAGAGTTCTATTGTACTCCCAATTGTTTCCTTTTTTTTAACAGAAAAGAAAACGGTGGAGAAAAATGATGAGTTTTACGAATTTTCAAAGACATGCAAACCCAAATTACAAAAACCTATCAGCTCACAGCAGCCAGAAGGGCCATTAGCATAAATGCTGCAAACAATAAATGCTGAAGCGATTGTGGAGAAATGCGTACCCTCGATTCTAAGGGGGACGTGGTAAGAGCCACTAATGAAAACACAAAGAAGGTGCTTTGCAAAGGGAAACACGGTGCTACCAGTCAATCAATCACACCCACTGCTGGGCCTATCACCTGAGAAAATGAGAATCGAAAAGTCACAGCCTGGCAATCCTGCACTCCAACAATATTTACCATAGCCAACACTTGGAAGCATTGAACATGTCCATCAACCGAGGAATGCACAAAGTAGAAGTGGTCCACGTACACAGTGGAAAATTACTCCAATAAAAAATAAAAATTAAATGTAAAAATCCAACAAAAGTAAGGAGACATCAGCTTGTGTGGGTTTGTCCGGGCACACTCCACTCTAATTTATAACCGAGAAACACCACAGGCCGCAAGGGCTTTTCCCTAGTTACCAGGGTGGGGGACATAGAAAGGCTGCCGCCCTCTGGCAGTTACCTGCAAAAGCAGCTTTAAAGCCTGTGCTAATGGTCACTTCATAGGAACAAGTACTGCAGAACTGTAAATGAAACAGGCCCTCAAAATGGCTTGAGGGAGGTAAAGGCCAAAACATTTCAAACTGTGACACATACTTAAAGAGAACACTTTGAAGAACTAAGGGGTAATCACAGCTTGAAAAATAGAAAAGGACATGCCTTAAAGCTCAATTTCAACAGATTATGTGGCACATTCGAATTCAACCACAGAGAGGTATCAGCTCACACTTGTCAGAATAACCATCAGCAAGAAAACTACAAACAATAAATGCTGAAGGTGTTGTGGAGAAATGCATACCCTCAACATCAAAGGGGACGTAACTTGGAAAGGGCCACGAATGAGAACAGAATGGAGGTGCCTTAAAAAGGTAAACATTGAGCTACCATATGATCCAGCAGGCCCACTCCTCGACGTATAACCTAAGAAGAGAGAATTGGAAAGACACAGGCAGGCAAATCTGCATTGCACACCATTACAATAGCCAAGATATGGAAGTAACCAAAAAGTCCAGCAACAGATGGATGGACAAAGAAGAACTCCTCCATGTACAGATGGAATATTCGCTAGTGAAAAAAATGAAACAATGCTATTTGAAGCACCATAGATGAGTCTAGACGTAATCACGCCACGTGTAGTAAGTGAGAAAGCAAAAGGCACATATCCTATCATATCACTTTTAAGAGTTACTTAAAAATTGATACCAATGAAGATATTTCCACAGAGAAAGGCAATCACAGATTCATTAAAAAACTTATGGTTCACCAAATAGAAAGGGATGAGGATTGGATACATTGCCACATTGGGGTTAACAGAGATATACAAACCATGTGAAATATATAACCACCAAAGACGTACGGAAGACCAGGAGAAGACTACTCAACATTGTGTCATAACCTACATGGGAAAAGGATGCGAGGAAGAATAGATACATGTATATGTGTGAAAGAACCACATCTTGCACACCTAGAACAAACAAACCATTGTAATCATATTTACTGGGATAAAAAAATAAAAAGTAAACTACAAATATGAACAAGAAGTAATGAGACATAAACTTAAAGGGCTTTTCCCTGGCACATTCCATTCTAATTTACAACCTAGAACACCACTTCCATTAAGGCTCTGTTTCCCTAGTAACCAAATATGGTAAAGGGGAAATGCTGCCACCTTGTGGCCGTTTCCTGCAAGAACAGCTTTAAACTCACAGCTAATGGTCACTTCACATTCCCAAGGACTCAGGGCTGTAAAGGACACCTGCCCTAAAAAATTGTGCTGAAGGAGGGAATGGACAAAACAATTCAAAACAGGCAAATGTTTCAAGAAGAGAGTAGGAAGAGTTAAGTTTTACTCACGCTCTTTTAAAAAAAAGGAAAATGGATAAAAGCTCAACCTCAGGGAGTGTTAGACCCATGCAATCTAATCTACAAAAAGTTTCAACTTACACCAGTCGACTGACCTTGAGCAAAAAGTCTACAAACAATAAATGCTGAAGGGGTTTTAGGGAACTGTGTACCCTCTACCTGCTGGTGAGACGTAAAGGGGTAACAGCCAATAATGAGAACAGAAAGGAGCTGTGTTTAAAAGTAAAAATGGAGGTACCATTCAATCCAGCAGGCGCGCCAATGGACCT
The DNA here is from genome assembly GCF_965194805.1 of Balaenoptera borealis. Classification (NCBI taxonomy): domain Eukaryota; kingdom Metazoa; phylum Chordata; class Mammalia; order Artiodactyla; family Balaenopteridae; genus Balaenoptera; species Balaenoptera borealis. The sequence goes on from NW_028122251.1 coordinate 59,013, forward strand.
CTCACTTGAGAAGACAAGAATCGAGAAGACACAGGCCGCAAAAGTTGCAGTGCAGCCTTATTCACAATAGCCAAGACAGTGAAGCAATCCAAATGTCCAACAACCGGTAAATGGATAAAGAAGAAGTGGTCCATGTACACAATGGAATAATAGCCATGGAAAACAATGAACCACTGCTCTCTGAGGCACCACAAATGAGTCTGGAGATAATCACAAAACATGAGGTACGTCGGAAAGCAAAAGACCTGTATTCTATGATATCACTTATAGGCGTTATCTAATAACTGACACAAAGGAACATATTTCCACAGAGAAAGACACTCACAGACTTAGAAAACAAACTATGCTCATCTAAAAGGAAAGGTGGGGGGAAGGGATAAATTAAGATTAGTGTTACTATACGTATACAAACACATATTATATACATATCTCAAAAAGACCAACCATATAGCAAGGGAGGTCTGCGGAACCCTCAGTAACATTTTACATGGGAAGAGGATCTGTACTTGAATAGACATATATAATGTACAAACGAACCAGATGGTGTACACCTAGGACAAACAATATTCTAAGCTTTACCCCAATTTAAAAAAAATTTAAAACCAAGAAGAAATAATGAGACATAAACTTATGGGGCTTTCTCCATGCACATTCCAATGTAATTTACAAACTAGGAACACGACTTCCAGAAAGGCTCTGCTGCCCTAGTACCCAGATATGGGAATGGAGATAAGCTTCCTGCTTGAGGCCACTTCCTCCAACAGCAGCTTTAAACCCATTGCTAAAGGTCACTAAATATTCACCAAACTTGCAGTTCGGTAAAAGACACCTGCTTTCTAAAAAAATTCTGGGGTGGAAAATCGACCAAAAATTTCAAAAGAGGGCAACCTTCCAAGAACACAATTTCAAGAGTTCTATTGTACTCCCAATTGTTTCCTTTTTTTAACAGAAAAGAAAACGGTGGAGAAAAATGATGAGTTTTACGAATTTTCGAAGACATGCAAACCCAAATTACAAAAACCTATCAGCTCACAGCAGCCAGAAGGGCCATTAGCATAAATGCTGCAAACAATAAATGCTGAAGCGATTGTGGAGAAATGCGTACCCTCGATTCTAAGGGGGACGTGGTAAGAGCCACTAATGAAAACACAAAGAAGGTGCTTTGCAAAGGGAAACACGGTGCTACCAGTCAATCAATCACACCCACTGCTGGGCCTATCACCTGAGAAAATGAGAATCGAAAAGTCACAGCCTGGCAATCCTGCACTCCAACAATATTTACCATAGCCAACACTTGGAAGCATTGAACATGTCCATCAACCGAGGAATGCACAAAGTAGAAGTGGTCCACGTACACAGTGGAAAATTACTCCAATAAAAAATAAAAATTAAATGTAAAAATCCAACAAAAGTAAGGAGACATCAGCTTGTGTGGGTTTGTCCGGGCACACTCCACTCTAATTTATAACCGAGAAACACCACAGGCCGCAAGGGCTTTTCCCTAGTTACCAGGGTGGGGGACATAGAAAGGCTGCCGCCCTCTGGCAGTTACCTGCAAAAGCAGCTTTAAAGCCTGTGCTAATGGTCACTTCATAGGAACAAGTACTGCAGAACTGTAAATGAAACAGGCCCTCAAAATGGCTTGAGGGAGGTAAAGGCCAAAACATTTCAAACTGTGACACATACTTAAAGAGAACACTTTGAAGAACTAAGGGGTAATCACAGCTTGAAAAATAGAAAAGGACATGCCTTAAAGCTCAATTTCAACAGATTATGTGGCACATTCGAATTCAACCACAGAGAGGTATCAGCTCACACTTGTCAGAATAACCATCAGCAAGAAAACTACAAACAATAAATGCTGAAGGTGTTGTGGAGAAATGCATACCCTCAACATCAAAGGGGACGTAACTTGGAAAGGGCCACGAATGAGAACAGAATGGAGGTGCCTTAAAAAGGTAAACATTGAGCTACCATATGATCCAGCAGGCCCACTCCTCGACGTATAACCTAAGAAGAGAGAATTGGAAAGACACAGGCAGGCAAATCTGCATTGCACACCATTACAATAGCCAAGATATGGAAGTAACCAAAAAGTCCAGCAACAGATGGATGGACAAAGAAGAACTCCTCCATGTACAGATGGAATATTCGCTAGTGAAAAAAATGAAACAATGCTATTTGAAGCACCATAGATGAGTCTAGACGTAATCACGCCACGTGTAGTAAGTGAGAAAGCAAAAGGCACATATCCTATCATATCACTTTTAAGAGTTACTTAAAAATTGATACCAATGAAGATATTTCCACAGAGAAAGGCAATCACAGATTCATTAAAAAACTTATGGTTCACCAAATAGAAAGGGATGAGGATTGGATACATTGCCACATTGGGGTTAACAGAGATATACAAACCATGTGAAATATATAACCACCAAAGACGTACGGAAGACCAGGAGAAGACTACTCAACATTGTGTCATAACCTACATGGGAAAAGGATGCGAGGAAGAATAGATACATGTATATGTGTGAAAGAACCACATCTTGCACACCTAGAACAAACAAACCATTGTAATCATATTTACTGGGATAAAAAAATAAAAAGTAAACTACAAATATGAACAAGAAGTAATGAGACATAAACTTAAAGGGCTTTTCCCTGGCACATTCCATTCTAATTTACAACCTAGAACACCACTTCCATTAAGGCTCTGTTTCCCTAGTAACCAAATATGGTAAAGGGGAAATGCTGCCACCTTGTGGCCGTTTCCTGCAAGAACAGCTTTAAACTCACAGCTAATGGTCACTTCACATTCCCAAGGACTCAGGGCTGTAAAGGACACCTGCCCTAAAAAATTGTGCTGAAGGAGGGAATGGACAAAACAATTCAAAACAGGCAAATGTTTCAAGAAGAGAGTAGGAAGAGTTAAGTTTTACTCACGCTCTTTTAAAAAAAAGGAAAATGGATAAAAGCTCAACCTCAGGGAGTGTTAGACCCATGCAATCTAATCTACAAAAAGTTTCAACCAGTCGACTGACCTTGAGCAAAAAGTCTACAAACAATAAATGCTGAAGGGGTTTTAGGGAACTGTGTACCCTCTACCTGCTGGTGAGACGTAAAGGGGTAACAGCCAATAATGAGAACAGAAAGGAGCTGTGTTTAAAAGTAAAAATGGAGGTACCATTCAATCCAGCAGGCGCACCAATGGACCTCTCACTTGAGAAGACAAGAATCGAGAAGACACAGGCCGCAAAAGTTGCAGTGCAGCCTTATTCACAATAGCCAAGACAGTGAAGCAATCAAAATGTCCAACAACTGGTAAATGGATAAAGAAGAAGTGGTCCATGCACACAATGGAATAATAGCCATGGAAAACAATGAACCACTGCTCTCTGAGGCACCACAAATGAGTCTGGAGATAATCACAAAACATGAGGTACGTCGGAAAGCAAAAGACCTGTATTCTATGATATCACTTATAGGCGTTATCTAATAACTGACACAAAGGAACATATTTCCACAGAGAAAGACACTCACAGACTTAGAAAACAAACTATGCTCATCTAAAAGGAAAGGTGGGGGGAATGGATAAATTAAGATTAGTGTTACTATACGTATACAAACACATATTATATACATATCTCAAAAAGACCAACCATATAGCAAGGGAGGTCTGCGGAACCCTCAGTAACATTTTACATGGGAAGAGGATCTGTACTTGAATAGACATATATAATGTACAAACGAACCAGATGGTGTACACCTAGGACAAACAATATTCTAAGCTTTACCCCAATTTAAAAAAAATTTAAAACCAAGAAGAAATAATGAGACATAAACTTATGGGGCTTTCTCCATGCACATTCCAATGTAATTTACAAACTAGGAACACGACTTCCAGAAAGGCTCTGCTGCCCTAGTACCCAGATATGGGAATGGAGATAAGCTTCCTGCTTGAGGCCACTTCCTCCAACAGCAGCTTTAAACCCATTGCTAAAGGTCACTAAATATTCACCAAACTTGCAGTTCGGTAAAAGACACCTGCTTTCTAAAAAAATTCTGGGGTGGAAAATCGACCAAAAATTTCAAAAGAGGGCAACCTTCCAAGAACACAATTTCAAGAGTTCTATTGTACTCCCAATTGTTTCCTTTTTTTTAACAGAAAAGAAAACGGTGGAGAAAAATGATGAGTTTTACGAATTTTCAAAGACATGCAAACCCAAATTACAAAAACCTATCAGCTCACAGCAGCCAGAAGGGCCATTAGCATAAATGCTGCAAACAATAAATGCTGAAGCGATTGTGGAGAAATGCGTACCCTCGATTCTAAGGGGGACGTGGTAAGAGCCACTAATGAAAACACAAAGAAGGTGCTTTGCAAAGGGAAACACGGTGCTACCAGTCAATCAATCACACCCACTGCTGGGCCTATCACCTGAGAAAATGAGAATCGAAAAGTCACAGCCTGGCAATCCTGCACTCCAACAATATTTACCATAGCCAACACTTGGAAGCATTGAACATGTCCATCAACCGAGGAATGCACAAAGTAGAAGTGGTCCACGTACACAGTGGAAAATTACTCCAATAAAAAATAAAAATTAAATGTAAAAATCCAACAAAAGTAAGGAGACATCAGCTTGTGTGGGTTTGTCCGGGCACACTCCACTCTAATTTATAACCGAGAAACACCACAGGCCGCAAGGGCTTTTCCCTAGTTACCAGGGTGGGGGACATAGAAAGGCTGCCGCCCTCTGGCAGTTACCTGCAAAAGCAGCTTTAAAGCCTGTGCTAATGGTCACTTCATAGGAACAAGTACTGCAGAACTGTAAATGAAACAGGCCCTCAAAATGGCTTGAGGGAGGTAAAGGCCAAAACATTTCAAACTGTGACACATACTTAAAGAGAACACTTTGAAGAACTAAGGGGTAATCACAGCTTGAAAAATAGAAAAGGACATGCCTTAAAGCTCAATTTCAACAGATTATGTGGCACATTCGAATTCAACCACAGAGAGGTATCAGCTCACACTTGTCAGAATAACCATCAGCAAGAAAACTACAAACAATAAATGCTGAAGGTGTTGTGGAGAAATGCATACCCTCAACATCAAAGGGGACGTAACTTGGAAAGGGCCACGAATGAGAACAGAATGGAGGTGCCTTAAAAAGGTAAACATTGAGCTACCATATGATCCAGCAGGCCCACTCCTCGACGTATAACCTAAGAAGAGAGAATTGGAAAGACACAGGCAGGCAAATCTGCATTGCACACCATTACAATAGCCAAGATATGGAAGTAACCAAAAAGTCCAGCAACAGATGGATGGACAAAGAAGAACTCCTCCATGTACAGATGGAATATTCGCTAGTGAAAAAAATGAAACAATGCTATTTGAAGCACCATAGATGAGTCTAGACGTAATCACGCCACGTGTAGTAAGTGAGAAAGCAAAAGGCACATATCCTATCATATCACTTTTAAGAGTTACTTAAAAATTGATACCAATGAAGATATTTCCACAGAGAAAGGCAATCACAGATTCATTAAAAAACTTATGGTTCACCAAATAGAAAGGGATGAGGATTGGATACATTGCCACATTGGGGTTAACAGAGATATACAAACCATGTGAAATATATAACCACCAAAGACGTACGGAAGACCAGGAGAAGACTACTCAACATTGTGTCATAACCTACATGGGAAAAGGATGCGAGGAAGAATAGATACATGTATATGTGTGAAAGAACCACATCTTGCACACCTAGAACAAACAAACCATTGTAATCATATTTACTGGGATAAAAAAATAAAAAGTAAACTACAAATATGAACAAGAAGTAATGAGACATAAACTTAAAGGGCTTTTCCCTGGCACATTCCATTCTAATTTACAACCTAGAACACCACTTCCATTAAGGCTCTGTTTCCCTAGTAACCAAATATGGTAAAGGGGAAATGCTGCCACCTTGTGGCCGTTTCCTGCAAGAACAGCTTTAAACTCACAGCTAATGGTCACTTCACATTCCCAAGGACTCAGGGC